>NC_133369.1:1642956-1739633 GCF_049309525.1 Garra rufa | reverse complement strand
TAATAAATTAAATTAATAAAAAAAAAAAAATGATTTTTAAATAACTGTAAAGAAATAAATACATTTACATAAAACAAATAAAATAAAATTGTATTTAAAAAAATTACGGACATGAAAACCTTAAATTAAATAAAATGAGAAATGTTGCTTTGGCAACTAAATTAAATATTAAGTTGAAGCACTAAAATTACTAACTAAAATGAAAACGATTAAACCTAAATATCAATATGAAAAAATAACAAAAGCATGCAACAAAATCACAAAAATGTGAAAGTTTAAAAAACCTCAACAACCAATAATTTCTCCCAAAAATATTAATAAAAAATATTTTTAAATGTATATAAATTGTTTAAAAAACAAGTAAATTAATAAATATTAGGGTTAGGGTTAGGGTTATATAAATCAATGTAAAGATATAAATAAATACATTTGCATAAAATTGTACAAAAGAAAACACACACACACATATATATATATATATATATATATATATATATATATATATATATATATATATATATATATATATATATATATATATATATATATATATATATATATATATATATGGACATATAAATGAAACGTTGCTTTGGCAACTAAATGAAATATTAAGTTAAAGCACTAAAATTACTAACTAAAATGAAAACGATTAAACCTAAATATTAAAATAAAAATAGACAGAAGCATGAAAAAACTTGAAAATTTATATTAAAAAAGAATGAAAGAAAGAAAGAAAGAAAGAAAGAAAGAAAGAAAGAAACATGCACACATGCACAATTTCTCATGGTGTCCAAGACTGAGCGCTGCATGAAGCAGCAGATGCCATGCAGATGAATGTGACGGACAGCTCTCTCTCCAGCGTTATAAAGCTCAGCCAGCAAATGCTGTGAATGCTGTCACATTTCTGGGCATCTTCAGCTTTGATGAGCTCATGATGGTGTTGTTTGTGGTGCGTCGGGTGGTTTGTGTCCGTCTGATTCGCTCCGGCGCCCGCGGCCACATCACCGCTCGCCATCAAACTGACTGACAGATCCAGGCCTTCAGCACAGAACAAATATGGCAAGCCATTTCAACATTCAATCCACATCTGTCCTCATGATACTACTACTTATTTGTTTAGATACTCATATCAGTTAAGAATTCCCACAATCCTTTGAGACTTAATCAAGCTTCCCTTCTATGAACTATTTCTAATCCATTCAAACTTCCATTCTAATATTTCTAATCTATTCAACTATCTAGCCTAGCCTAGCAACTACAATCATGCTAGTAACATGCTAATCATGCTAGCAACATGTTAGCAACTTGCTAATCATGCAAGAAAAATGCTATCAACTTGCTAATCATGATAGAAACATGCTAGCAACTTGCTAATCATGATAGAAATGTGCTAGTAACTTGTCAGTCATGCTAGAAACATGTTAGCAACTTGCTAATCATGATAGAAACATGCTAGCAACTTGCTAATCATGATAGAAACGTGCTAGTAACTTGTCAGTCATGCTAGAAACATGTTAGCAACTTGCTAATCATGCTGGAAACATGTTAGCAACTTACTAATCATGTTAGAAACATGCTATAAACTTGCTAATCATGCTAGAAATGTGCTAGTAACTTACTAATCTTGCTAGAAATGTGCTAGTAACTTCTCAGTAATGCTAGAAACATGTTAGCAACTTGCTAATCATGTTGGAAACATGTTAACAACTTGCTAATCATGCTAGAAACATGCTAGAAACTTGTTAATCATGCTAGAAACATGCTAGTAACTAAATAATCATGCTAGAAACATGTTAGCAACTTGTTAATCATGCTGGAAACGTGTTAGCAAATTGCTAATCATGCTAGAAACATGCTATAAACTTGCTAATCATGCTAGAAACATGCTAGAAACTTGCTAATCATGCTAGAAACATGATAGGAACTTTTTAGTCAGACTAGAAACAAGGTAGAAACATGCTAGGAGCTTGCTAATCATGCTAGAAACATGCTAGAAACTTGCTAATCATGCTAGAAACATGCTAGTAACTAAATAATCATGCTAGAAACATGCTAGAAACATGTTAGCAACTTGTTAATCATGCTGGAAACGTGTTAGCAACTTGCTAATCATGCTAGAAACATGCTAGAAACTTGCTAATCGTGCTAGAAACTTGCTAATAATGCTAGAAACATGATAGGAACTTTTTAGTCAGACTAGAAACATGGTAGAAACATGCTAGCAGCTTGCTAATCATGCTAGACACATGCTAGAAACTTAATAATCATGCTAGAAACATGCTAGAAACTTGCTAATCATGCTAGAAACATGATAGGAACTTTTTAGTCGGACTAGAAACATGGTAGAAACATGCTAGCAGCTTGCTTATAATTCTAGAAACATGCTAGCAGCTTGCTAATAATGCTAGAAACATGTTAACAACTTGTTAATAATGCTAGAAACATGGTAAAAACGACAAGAAACAAGCAAAAGATACTAGTCTCTAATGAACAAGCACTATAACCTAATGAACTAGTATTTATTAAATAGGTACTAGAGTAGAGTAATAGGTACTAGCATCTAATGAATAATTACTAGTAACATTTAAATATATACTAGGCACTATTGAAACACATGAGTAGTTGATATTTGAGTGACAGAACCAGAATGAGTAGAATAGTTATAGTCTCTACTGAAATAGGTACTAGTATCTAATAAATAAGTAGGCCTACAAGTAGCTAATGAGTGATGGAATAGATACTAGTACCTAAAAAAGTACTAGTAGAATTAAAATAGATAGTAGCATGTTTTAAGGGGTAGATGTTAAAACAGCTTGCCACAGAGCATCAGTCTGCATCAGAGATCCTGTTGGCCAATCTGGAGCGGAATGTGGGAATTACAGGTTACAGATTACAGCGATAAGAGCAGAGAAGATTTGCACATTATCAAAGTATTCACACAGTATGTCTGTCTTTCAGGGCGAACATTCCTCATGAGCATCAAACGGGCGAAAAATGCGCTTATTAATTGCCTGGAATTTTTCTCAGTTATTCCAAGTCAGTTTAGACTGAGATGTCAATCAGGCGGATTAGGCTTGTTTGTCGTCGCTGTGGCGCCGACTGCCGAAAAATGAATAAATAGGCAGATTATGCGATCAGAAATTTGGACTGATTTCATTACATTTTCATCATGGCCTCCTCTCAAATCTCTAAATTGCTTATTAAGCCGGATTTTAATGCGTGTTCCTCTGTCAACACTTCAAATAAGGCTGATATTAGGGCACTTGTTCATTTTTTAAGGCATGCAACGAGGGGAAAATGTTGTGCTGTTTTACCTTGGTGCTTTGTGAACATACAGACACACATGTTTGATGTGAATTTTTATAAATTAATTTCATTCAATAAATATATTTTTGCTTTTATATATATATATATATATTTTTTACATAACTACATTTAAATTAATAAACAATTTAAAAGATTTTTTTAGAAAAACTTCTTTTTTAAAATATTTAATATTTAAATTTAAATATTTAAAAATAGATTAATAACAATAACTGTTGCCAAAAAATAATAAATATGTATAATTATTTTTTAAAGAATTTAAAAAAGAAATTTCAATTGTTTTTAAAATAATTTTGAAAATTTAATTTTTTGATAAAATAAAATGTATTATTGTAATAATGATATTATTGTAATAATAAATAAATGTATTTTTTTATTTAAATAATAAAACAACAATAAATATTTTAAATTATATTTAAATAAATACATTTTAATTAATAAATTAAGTTTTTAAAAATATTTTTACTTTTTAATTTCTTCTAACAGAGTATTTGCAAGGAATAATGACTTAAAAATAAAATACCAGAAAATATGAAAACACAACAAAACTACTTAAAATTTAACTTAATATATATATATATATAATAAATTAAATAATAATAATATAAAAATAGGCAAAAGCACATAACAAAACCAAAAAAGCACATAACAAAAAATCTATTAAACCTAGTTTTTAGCACACATAATAAAAATACTAAAACAATACCTGAACAGTAATATAAAAAAAAATAATAAAATGACACAATTACTAAAAATTACATTAAAAATCAAATCAAATTAATACAAATTACGAAAGCACATAAAAAAACTATAATTAAAAATGAATACTGAAAAAAAAGCAAATTCAAAATATTAATAAAAAATTAATAATAAATCAATAATTCTAAAATACTGAATTGTAGTATTTGCAATATATTTAGTAATTCATTTACATTCATGAACTGATGATAAAAAGTATACTTTAAATGCAACGTACGTCACTTGGGTAAAAGCGTCTGTAAATGTAACACAGTGCATATATGTGACCCAGAATCACAAAACCAATCATTAGGGTCCTCTTTCACTTTCCAAAATAAATAAGCTTTCCAATGATGTATGGTTTGTTAGGATAAGACAATATTTGGCCGAGATAACAACTATTTGAAAATCTGGAATCTGATCATCTTTAAGGTTGTTCAAATGAAGTTTTTAGCAATGCATATTACTAATCAAAAATTAAGTTTTAATATATTTATGGTACTTAATATCCTAATGATTTTTGGCATAGAAGAAAAATCAGTAATTTTGACCCATACAATGTATTTTTGGCTATTGCTACTCACATGTGGTTGATGTATGTCTATGTTTTCCAGGATGAAATGTTAACATGAATGAGTAATTTGAAGCACACTGGCACTATACTGATGTACTGGCAATGCACTGGCATCAGCCAAAACCTTCTCTGATCCAAATGAGCTCAAGCTGCTGCAGGCGCCAACATTTATAGCAGTGCCTTTCACTTTGGAGGGCCGTTTGTCCGTCTCTCAATGCCTGTGAGGCTGCTGTTTATTTTCTGTCTGTTGGACAGATCACAGGTGAAAGGGGTCTGTGTTTGTCGGTCGCTGTCGTCTGGATGATGCGTTTATTAATCGTGGATGGAGGTCCACTTTTGGACTGAAATAAGAGAAAAATGGGAGTTCCAGAGGAGCAACGTCCAAACTTAACACTCAAAGCTAATCATCGTCACCTCATGATCACCTCCTGTTTGCCATGCAACGTCCGTCTCCAAAGAACGCCCGGCCCGGATCGAGCTGGATTTACAGTCCACCCGAAAAAACGCAACCACATCAGTCTGAATGGAACATAAAATTACTAACACAAAAACTAAACCAGATAAAAATAAATTGAACATAAACAGCAATATTAAAATATAATAATAATAAAAAAAGATAAAACAGCATAAACAATACTTAAAATTAAACAAAATAAAACATAAATAGTAATATAACAAAAAATAATAATAATAATAATTACAAAAATGAATAAAATATAGATTAAAAAAACGAACCCCGGATTTAAATAGTAAATAGTAATATTAAAAAATAATAATAATAATAAAAAAACAGTCGGAACAAAACATAAAATTACTAAAGAACAAAACAAAACAAAACAAATAAACCTAAATAGTAATATTAAAAAAAATAAATTCAAATAAATTAAAGTGCATTAAAAATACTTACAATAAAAAAAAAAAAAAAAAAGAAAAAAAAAAAAAAAAAAAATATATATATATATATATATATATATATATATATATAACTAATACAGATGATAAAAGCACAAAACAAAATGACCTAAAATTTAAGTAAAAATGAATGACACCTAAATAGTAATATTGTTTTAAAAACTAAAACTAATAAAAATGACAAAAGCACACAAAATGACCATAAAATTCAACAAAAATAAATTAAATATAGCTAAAAAACTAATTCCCAGAAAGGATTGAGCTGGATTCATGCTTATTATAAATATTAATTGATTATTTGAGAACTGTGAAGATACAAATGTTGTTAACATTTTTTTTTTCTTTTAAATAAAACTATGGAATAATATCAGGATTATATTTAATATGATATTATGAGAAATCCCTAATAGATTTTTATTATTATTATTATTTAATTATTTATGATTTTGTTCTTAGCTAGATTTGTACATTATTAATAATTATTTAATACAGGGTTCATATGTGACCCTGGACCACAAAACCAGTCTTAAGTCGCTGGGGTATATTTGTAGCAATAGCCAAAAATACATTGTATGGGTCAAAATTATTGATTTTCCTTTTATGCCAAAAATCATTAGGAAATTAAGTAAAGATCATGTTCCATGAAGATTTTTTGTAAAATTCCTACTATAAATATATCAAAATGTAATTTTTGATTAGTAATATGCATTTGTAAGAACTTAATTTTGAGAAGTTTAAAGGTGATTTTCTCAGTATTTTGATTTTTTTGCACCTTCAGATTCCAGATTTTCAAATAGATGTATCTCAGCCAAACATTGTCCTATCCTTACAAATCATACATCAATAGAAAGCTTATTTATTGAGCTTATTTATCATTCAAATGTAACAAATTAAACAAACAAAAAAAACATTAAATATAGCTGAAAAATGTCTTTATCACCTGGCTCCGATTGAGCTGAATTCACGCTTCACCCAAAAGAAGTTGGGTCGCTTTGACTGATGGAAAACATTAAGAACATGTTGAAAGGTCCTGTTAGCCTTCTGTTCTCTTTGAGTTCATGAGCAAAAACACTGCCAAACTTCAGTGGCGAAGCCTTCCAAAAAAACGAAGATGAAAAATACAGTCAAATACATTGCATTGAGCTGGAGACCATTTAGTCCGTCATAAAACGGACGGCTTGTGTTCAGGGCTGTTTTACTGTTTCTCGTCTTTCACCTCGTTCTGTCAAACACAAGATGTGCTGCAGACTGTGTTTACATTCATTAAAAGGAGCATAATCATGAGGATTTCGACATGATGTCCATCACGCTCTTCCAAATTGGGGTTCACAAAGGGAAGTTGATGAAAAGCGAATAATTATTTAAATCATAAAAATGTCACATTAAATGATAAAAAAAACTAAAATAAAAATTGTAAATAGATTACAAATCTGTAGATAAAACATTACATATTACAATATTTATTAATGAATTATTTGTTTATCTGCATGTCATGAAAAATATCAATAATTCAATCAATCAATAATTATATTTGAATTTTATTTATCATTTAATATTTTACAATATCAACCACAAATAAAAACGCTCAGTAAATATTTTATTCCTAAATCTCTGGTGTAAAAAACTAATTTTTTAATTTTTTTTTAAATAAAACTATGAAATAATTTTAGTAATTGTTATTATTATATTTATTTATTATATATTAGTTTAATTATATATAACAGATTTTTAAATTATATATTATTAATAATTATTTAATATTTTAAAATACACTTAATCACTCTCTTAAAATATGACTTTAAAATCGTAAATTAAATAGTAAAAGTAAATACTGTATTTTGTTCGGGAATTCCTTTTGTAGAAAATATTTTATTTTCTATTATTATTTTATTTACTTGTTTATCTGCATGTCATGAGACCGCTGATGATCATCATTACTGAAAAACAACTTAAATTCTCAAAAATACTTATTTTATAATGATTTTAAAATATATTTATAATACTTGTAAAATTAATATGGAATGATATTGTGATAACTATATTTGAATACTGTTATTAATAATTTGACATTTTTAAATAAACAACAATAATAATATATTACATATAGTAATGAATATTTAATATACTGTTGTTTATTTAAAAATGATCAGAGAACTGTTGTAAATTACGGAAATATTAAGTTAAAATCTCAGGGATACTTAAAAAATAATTATAATTTTAATTATAATTATAATTTCTAATAAAATTTAATTATATGAAATCAATAATTATATTTGAACTTTATTTATTATTTAATATTTTACAATATCAACCACAAATAAAATCACTTAAATATTTTATTCCTAAATCCCTGGTGTACAAAAATTATTTATTTATTAATTTTTTTTTAAAGACTATGGCATAATATCAGTAATTGTTGTTGTTATTATTATTATTAATAACATGTTTTTAAATGATATATTAGTATAATTATATATATATATACATATATATATATATATATATATATATATATATATATATATATACACAACAGTTTTTCAATTTATAAATTATTAATAATTATTTAAGATTTTAAAATACACATAATCACTCTCTTAAAATATACACTTAAAATCTTAAATCAAATAGTAAAATAGTATATACTCTTATATTTTATTATTAATTATATTTGTACAATATTAATAATTATTTAATACAGGGTTCAGATACCGTAAAATGCAATTCTAGGACTTTCAAGGGCTTTACGCACAATTTTTTTTCAAGGACTTCAAACAGAAATCTCACTTACCAAACAATGTCTTATCTTTCAAATTCTAAAAAAAGATAAATACAAATATAGCTCCTAATAAAACAAAATTGCAAAAATAAAGCAAAGCAAAGTATGCAATGATGTCAATGATTGGCGAAGACGCACTAAAGTCCCGATCTGAATTAAATTTACTTATTGTTGAGTTAAGGGGCCAATGAACAATGCACTCAGCCGGACTCCTGAGACGTGGTGTGTTTTATCAGAGCGGGTGTAAGACGCGGGGCGTTTGTGTAAATGTCATATTTCTGGCACTCACAGCTCAGCAGATGGAGAACAAAGAGGAAGTGCAGAGATGAGGATGATGGGAGTGTCGCCCCCCTGATGAACGGAGATCTGGAGCCCCACATAAATCACTGAAGGTCATGAACTTCACCCGGACCTCTGCGAATGGGATCAGTTCTTCTCATTCTCTCCATCTGTCAGGGTGAAAGAAAACACACATCAGATCTCCTTCATGTTTCAGTTGTTTCTAGAAAGCAAGATTTAAGAGAGTTTCTGCTTTCAGATGTTTCTCCAGAGAAAAAGACTCCAGTAATCTCACAGTAGGTCTTCTTTTGTTGGTTTGAGAAATTTCAAAAGATTTTGATTCAAAATGTTTTACTGATATTCACAAATATATAAATCGAAAGTCCAAATATAATGAAACTCACAGACTCCAGGATATTTTTTGAGGATGCATTAAATAATAGCCAAACCAAACCATACCAAAATAGATAAATGATTTCAGAACTGATTAAATTGAAATGCATGTGCTTGTTGTCTTGAGGCATCCATAAAAATGTCTGCCAACTGCCAAACAAAAATTAGCAGCCTAAACAAAAAATTTTTTTTTTTTCTTTTTTTTGGAATTAGGTTTTAATTTTTTTTTGTAGTGTGTTTTTGTAATTTTTACAATTTTAATATTTATTATTATTATTATTATTATTATTATTATTATTATTATTATTATTATTATTATTATTATATTATTTAGCTATTTTAATACTATTTTTTTAAATTCCAACCAATTGTCAAATGTCAAAACGTTTTTTTTTTTTTGGCAGATATGTAATTTATGCATTTTTTTTCATTATTTTATTTGATTTCATACTGTTTTTATTTTTCTGTGGCTCACAAGTGTAAATTAATGATTTATTTATTTTTAATTTTTTTGCTTGTTCCAAAAAGTTCTATGTTTTACAAATATTAGCCTAAATCTTCACAACAAAGTCCAAACACAGACCTCAGGATATTCTAAGGATGCATCAAATAATTGCCAAACTGAACCATTTGGTGGTGCTATACAGAAGAGAAAAAACAAAACAATAATTGCAGAATTAATTCAATTGAAATTCATGTGTTGATGTCTTAATATGTTTAATAAGGTATCAATAAAATGGCCACCAACAGCCAAATTTACAATTTTTTATTACAATTTACAATTTTTGCAAATTTACAATTATTCAAGCAGCATTGATATATTACTATACATTTTGATTACATTTTGAGTTAGAATTTACTTTTAGATTTCCTGTTTTCATATTAATTTTAGTTATAATTTTTTAATAGTTTTTATTAATTTTTATTTATTAGTTTTAGTTTTTTTACGTTATTTTAATACTTCAAGTTTAACGAAAATGAGAATTTTTTTATTTAAATGTTTTTTCAATTGTTTATTTTAATTTTAAATTATACAAACATTAAAGAAAATATCCAATTTATTATTTTGCAAACAATCTTGAGTTCACAAAGGAAAGTTGATGAAAAGCTAATGTAAAAAATAATTGTTATTAAAACAATAAATATAATATTTTAATATTAAAATAAAATTATGGAATAATATCAGTAATAATTATTATTACTAATTATATTTGAATATTATAATAAATTAATATCTTAAAACAAACTACAACACTCACAACATAACTTAATTTTGTTAACACTAAATTATAAAAACATTATTTCTGAATGTGCAGAAAATCTTAAAAATGTTTTTCATGGTTGGGCAAATATTTAGGGGAATATTCTAATTTATATTTTTACAAACATGGAAATGTTACATTTAAATGTTCTCTGAACAAAAGTAACTGTTTAAAAGCTTTATTTAAATTTTTAAAAATTATTTAAATTTTTACAAATTAATTATTAGTTTGTAATCATCTTCCCTTCGCGAACCCTTGTTTGAAAAACCCTGATTGACAAATTATCCTCATAATTTTGCATCTTTTAA
This sequence comes from Garra rufa, assembly GCF_049309525.1. Taxonomy (NCBI): domain Eukaryota; kingdom Metazoa; phylum Chordata; class Actinopteri; order Cypriniformes; family Cyprinidae; genus Garra; species Garra rufa. Next base: position 1,729,061 of record NC_133369.1, on the reverse strand, counting down.
TTAATGTGTAAAGTCTATTATAATTGTATTCAGTTATTTTTTTTTATACTTATTTTAACATTTTAAATAAAAATGGGAAATTTTGTCTTGGCAACTAGAGTTTTTAGAATTTAATATTAACGTTTTATGTTTTTTTGGCATATTCATTCAGCTTAATGTTTATCTCAAGTATTTACAATAATAACCATGTTCTGAGTGTCTGATTATCATAAAATTCTGATCAAACAAAAACCTTTTTTTCTTTTGGCAGATCATAATGGCTCATAATGACTGTAATGTCCAATATTTTATTCATACTGTTTTTTTCTTGCATCTTAAGTGTAAATGAATGAAACACCAGTTCAGCTGGTGGTTTGAAGAAGTTAAGCTTGTTTGTGCATGTCATCTGCATGTGTTTGATCGACAGATAAAAATAGAGACGAAAGACTGAATGAACAGCAAGAGTGTTGTGTGTGGTTTTCTGCAAAGTTTGTTTATAATTTATAATTGCTTTGACCAGCTGTATCAAACCAGTTCCATCTGCTGGAATCACGCATGTGAGGTGAGAGACAGGAACATGTACAAGCTATAAATGCAGGAGAGCGTGCAGACAAACTTACGCTGGCAATCATGCACACGCACATGCAAGGAAACTCATGCTTAACACACAGCTTCAGGTCTTCTGAAATATAGCTCATTGCTCACAACCGGATCAAACACAGCACTCATTCAGCACAACACACATATGTGACCCTGGAGCACAAAACCAGTCTTAAGTCGCTGGGGTATATTTGTAGCAATAGCCAAAAATACATTGCATGGGTCAAAATTATTGATTTTTCTTTTATGCCAAAAATCATTAAGAAATTAAGTAAAGTTCATGTTCCATGAAGATTTTTTGTAAAATTCCTACTGTAAACATATCAAAATGTAATTTTTGATTTGTAATATGCATTGTTAAGAACCTAATTTGGACAACTTTAAAGGTGATTTTTTCAGTCTTTTCGATTTTTTTGCATCCTCAGATTCCTGTTTTCAAATAGATGTATCTCAGCCCAATATTGTCCAATCCTAACAAACCATACATCAATAGAAAGCTTATTTATTGAGCTTTCATATGATGTATAAATCTCAGTTTTGTCAAATTTAACCTTATGACTGGTTTTGTGGTCCAGGGTCACATATATGGACTGGAGGAGGGATGTAGAATCACTCAAGTATCATGATGGTCTTGTAAAGATTTTGTTCAATCAACAAATAAAATGCCCAGCTTACAGGTGATGTTGTCAGAACGTTCTGATAAAGTTCTCTCAACGTTATTAACAAACTCTTCAAGTAACGCTAACAGAACATTCATTCAAAGTTCTCTAACCTTTAATCATTTTCTCAAAACATTAGCACAAAAATATCAAACGTATCAAATATAAAATGTTTTAGTTTGTCTAACATGTTACTACACAGCTAACACATTATGTGACCCTGAACCAATCATATGTGACCCTGGACCACAAAACCAGTCATAAGTGTAAATTTGTCGAAATTGGGATTCGTATGTCATCTGAAAGCTGAGTAAATAAGCTTTCCATTGATATATTGTTTGTTAAAATAGGACAATGTTTGTCTGAGATGCAACTATTTGAAAACCTGGAATCTGAGGGTGCAAAAAATCTAAATATTGAGAAAATCGCCTTAAAAGTTGTCCAAATGAAGTTCTTAGCAATGCATAATACTAATCAAAAATCAAGTTATATATATATATATATAGTAGAAAATTTACAAAATATCTTCATGGAACATGACTTAATATGCTAATGATTTTTGGCATAAAAGAAAAATCGATCATTTTGACCCATACAAAGTATTTTTGGCTATTGCTACAAATATACCCTTACTTAAGACTGGTTTTGTGGTCCAGGGTCACATATGGGTCAATTTTTTAAAACTGAGATTTATACATCATCTGAAAGTTGAATAAATAAGCTTTCTATTGATGTGTGTTTTGTTGGGAATAAATTTGGCCGATTTGGAATCTGATGGTGCAAATGAAGTTGTCCAAATGAAGTTTATGAAGCAATGCATATTACTGATCAAAAATAAAGTTTTTATACATTTACAGTAGTAAATTGACAAAATATCTTCATGGAGCATGATCTTTACTTAATATCCAAATGATTTTTGGCATAAAATAAAAATAGATAATTTTGACCCATACTTAAGACAAAGGTTTTGTGGTCCAGGGTTACATATATTCTAAGAAAAAAATAAAAATAAATAAAAATGAATAAATAAATAAAATAGAAATAAAAAATATATTTATAAAAATAAGATAAATATAATATTTTTTCAAATATTTATTAATTAATTATTAATTAAATTACTACAGAATAATATCAAATATTAATAATTGTTAGATTTTATAAATAATTATTTAATATTTTAAAATAAACAACATTAAATATAGTATTAATCACTTGCACAAAATATTAACTTAAAATCCCAGGGATACTTCAAGTGAATATTTTGTACTTTAAGTAATTTGTAAAATAAAATTATGTAATAATATCAGCAATAATAATTATATTTGAATTATAATTATTAAATATCTTAAAACAAACTGCCCCCCAGTTTCACAGACAAGGCTTAAGCCTAATCCTAGACTAAAGTGTAAGTCTGAGCTGTTTTAACTGAAAGAAACTTGCACTGACTGATCTTTAAAAAAATATCAGTGCTTTTGTTTTTGTCACACGTTGTTCTCTGAAACAAAAAGCATGAACTGATCAAATATATACCTAAAATGCAATGCAAGTCGCTTGGAATGAAAGCATTTGCTAAATGCATAAATGTAAATGTAAGCCAGAAACAGTGCTGGGAAAAGTTACTTTTAAAAGTAATGCATTACAATATTGTAATACTCCCTAAAAGGTAGTTACTTTTTATGAAAAGTAATGTTACATAACTTTTGCCTTACTTTTTAAATACTTGTTAACATAATTATTGCAGGTTGTGTCATTTTGAGGAAAACTGAATCTGTTTTTATGCAGGTGAGATGAGTAAGTAATGCATTACTTTACTAGTTACTTGAAAAAGTAATCTGATTACTTAACTCACGTTCTTGTAATGCGTTCCCCCCAACATTGATCAACAACATCAATGAGCGACTCCTCACAAGAAGCACATGAAAGACTCGACAATTAATTGCAGCCAAATAGAATTATGCATTTAAATTATGCATCTTAGACTTATGTATTTGACATCCTAAAATCGAGTTCACTGGATCCTCTGTGTTTTTTACGGACCTCACCAAAACACCAGTAATGTTTTTGTTTCAAAGTGTATAAAAATTACTTAAATGCCCTAATTGAACTACGGCCTAATCCTGGTTTAAACTAAGCCCTATCTATGAAACCGGGCCTACAATACTTACAACATAACTTTATTAACAACATTTTGTTATCCCTAATTTAAAATGTTATTTCTGAATGATTGGTGAATGTGCTGAATGTCTTAAAAAAAATGTTTTCTTGCTTGTGTAAACATTTAGGGGAATTTTCAAATATACATTTTTGCAAACATTATAGGAATGTTACTTTTAAATATTCTCTGAAACAAAAAGCATGAACTGATCAAATATATACCTAAAATGCAATGCAATGTCGCTTTCAATGAAAGCATTTGCTAAATGCATAAATGTAAGCAGAACCAATGCTGGGAAAAGTTACTTTTAAAAGTAATGCATTACAGTATTGTAAAAGTAACTAACTGCGTTATTTAGTTACTTTTAATGAAAAGTAATGTTACGTAACTTTTGCGTTACTTTTTACATAGAATTTTTGTGTTAACATGTAATTATTGTAGGTTTGCGTCATTTTGAGGAAAACTGAATCTGTATTTATGCAGGTGAGATGAGTAAATATTTTCTTGTAAATTAAAAAGTAATGCATTACTTTACTAGTTACTTGAAAAAGTAATCTGATTACGTCACTCACGTTCTTGTAATGCGTTCCCCCCAACATTGATCAAAAACATCAATGAGTGACTCCTCACAAGAAGCACATGAAAGACTCGACAATTAATTGCAATAGACTTAATTGCAGCCAAATAGAATTATGCATTTAAACATTGTATTTGATATCCTAAAATCGAGTTCACTGGATCCTCTGTGTTTTTTACAGACCTCACTGGCCATTTGATTCTCTCCAGTAATTTCTGTAATTTAATGAACGGCACTTTTTCATCTCTCCAGCCGACCGCTATCAGCCCAACCACGGCTGTATTTATTCGCTGCCTTTGGCTGTGATATTTCCCCATAATGATTCCGAGAAAAACGAAAAAAACATTTGATTTTTTTCCAGCCAAAGCAGGACATAAACTCACTTCCTCTGATCTGCATTTGAGAGTTTGAGCGAGCGCCAGTGGGAAGAACTTCTGGATGAGAAAGAGGCAGAGCCATTTTCAGTGTAAACGCTGATTCCCGGCATCTCTTGACCTTTGACCTCGCTTTCCTTTGATCTCTGTACCGAGAGAAGATGTAAATGAATGTTGCGAGCTGGATTCAGGCCAGCATAATGCAGCGTTTGTCTTTTAGAGATTGTGAAATGATTCATTTTGTCATCTCTTAAGCAAGCATGTTGTTTCACTGCCAGAATTAACATTCATCAAGCATCAAATGGGAATAAAATTGGTCATAAAGAAAGTAAATGAAGCAGTTGTTCAGCTGTTGGTTGGTGACTTTACTGGGATCTGAAATAATATGTGGTTTAAGAATGAAAATCGTAGCCTCGCTGATGCAACGCGAGCAAGTTCAAATGTAAGACATACAGTTTGTTAAAGAAAAGATGTGTTGTGATTCATGTTTTCTGACAACTTTACCATCAGAAGTTCATTTAGGAGGCTGAAAACTCCTCATATTAAACCTGCAAAATGAAAACACAAGGAACAAAATCACTGTGTCTTAATGAGCAATCAAGTGGAGGAATATCTGCGAGTGCCATAATGACCTTATATTCTTATATAAATACACTACATACTGTATGTTTATAATTAAATAGTTAATAAAAAAGATGTAATAAATATAGAAAAAATATATATAATTTACATTTTAAAAAGTTCCTTGTTTGTCCTGAACAGTTAAACTGCCTGCTATTCTTCAGAAATGTTCTTCAGGTCCCATAGATTCTTCTTTTTTTTTTTCTTTTTTTTTTTTTTTAGCATTTTTGTTCATTTGAACCCTTTTCAACAATGACTGTATGATTTTGAGATCCATCTTTTCACTATTACAGAAGGTTCAAACACTCACTGATGCTCCAGAAGGAAAACAATGCATTAAGAGTTTTTGGGGGAAACACTATGCTTTGTAAGAGATTTTTTACATTTTTGCACACAAAACTTGTTCTTGAAGGAACACAAATGTTTTGCGACCAAATGAAATATCTTTCAGGGGAATGCAAATTATTTGTAAGAGAATGGAAAGTATTTGGAGGAATGCAATAGCTTTGGGAAATAATGCAACTGATATTTTGTGAGAGCATGCAATTTATTTATTTTTTTTGCACTAAACACATTTCTCAGAAATAAAATAGTTCTGAGAGAGAGTGCAACCGAATTAAAGTTTCTTGGGGGAACGCAAATGTTTTCTGATTGAAATAAAGTTTCTTGGAGAAGGCAATGTTTTGCAAAAGAATGCAATGTTTTTTTTTTGGAAAATGCAATACTTTTGCGAGAGAATGCAACTGTTTTGAAAAATAATGCAAGTTTTTTGGGTTATTACTTTTGAGAGAATAAAAAAGTTTTGCAACCGAATGCAAAGTTTTTCAGGGGAACGCAAATGTTTTGTGAGAGAACACAAGTGTTTTTGGGGGAAATGCATACTTTTGCAGTAGAAAGCTATTATTTTGTAAGAGAAGAATTTAAACGCTCACTGATGCATTACGAGCCGGGGGTGAAAACTTTTGGAATTTTAAGGTCAGGGTAATTTTAACTTATTTTAACTTCTCTTGTGGACTATATGTAAATATATATCACTTATAATTTAAAGAATTGAAAGTGAGCAAAACAAAGAACAGGTAGAGTTATTATGGGCACCTAGACGAAAAATGGCCAAACTCATCTTACGAAACACGACACGCTGCATTTCTTCAGCTAACAAAGATGCCTTTCAGCTGCCCCGAAATAAGGTTCATATTAAGACTCATTTTCTGCATGGAAAGGATCCAGATCCAAAATGTTCCGGAAATTATAAAAATTAGAGATGAATAAAATCTGCTGGAACAAAGGGGCGACTGAGGAGGAACGCTGACCGGAGGGGCCTGGAAGTTCGTCCGCTTCTCCTGCAACGGATGGAAGGAAACAGTAGTAAGCAACAAAGCGGTAATCGCACAATGATAACGTCAATATCAAGATGGGCGCGGAGCATTTGAACTCACTCAGACGTGTTCTCGGGCCTGAAGCCAACAGGTTATCTCTGTTCAGCAAAGGTTTTCCTTTCTGCCCTGAGAATGCTTCATAGGAAGTCAAATTCCTGCTGAAGATGATCCAACTGTGTGTGTGTTTCTGGCAGGCTGTCAGATCTAAAATCTCCAAGATGGTTTTCCACTGCGGTCTGAACAAAACAATCCCACATTCCCTGTGAAAAACTCAGGAACAAGGAACAAGGTGATGGTAAAGAAAAGATTAGATGGGGGAAAAATCTGAAATTATTATTTGCATTCCGTCGAGAAACTTTGTGTTTTTGTTTGCAGGTAAACAGAGTTTCTCAGGGATAGAAGTTGTTTTGTGAGAAAATGCAAGGTTTCTTGGGCGATTGCAATACTTTTAAAAGAGTGTACAAATGTTTTGTGGCACAAAGTTTCTAGGGGAAATGCAAATGTTTTGCAAGAGAACACAATGTTTTTTTTTGGTGAAATGCAATTTTTTTGCAACTGAACAGCAAGTTTATAAAGGCAAAAAGAGAAAGCAATTGTTTTGGAAGGGCATGCAAGGTTTCTTGGGCAAACACCAAACACCAAATTTCTAAGGCACACAAAGTTTCTTGGAGAATGAAATGTTTTTGCAAGAAAATGCAAAGGTTTTGCAAGAGAATGCAATGTTTTTTGGGGAAATGTAATACTTTTGCGACCGAACGGTAAGTTTTTCAAGGAAATGCAAATGCATCCAATCACAACACTTTCTGGGGGAATGCAAATGTTTGGTGAAAGAACGCAAATGTTTTTTGTGGGGAATGCAATACTTTTGCGGTAGACGGCAATTGTTTGGTAACTGAATGCAAAGTTTCTCGGTGAATGCAAATGTTTATGTGAGAACATGCAAAGTTTGTTGGGGGGTAATGTAATACTTTTGCAACCAAACACATTTCTCAGGCACACAAATATTCTCGGAGAACGCAATTGCAAGAAAATGCAAAGGCTTTGCAAGTGAATGCAAAAACTTTTGCAAGAGAAAGCAATTGTTTTGTGAGAAAATGCTACATTTCTTGGAGGAATGCAATACTTTTGAGAGAGTGCTAATGTTCTGCGACCGAAAAACTGTTTCTTGGGGGAATGCAAATGTTTCGCAAGAGAATGCAAAGGTTTTTGTTGAGGTTTTTGTTGCAATACTTTTGCAAGAGAAAGCAATTGTTTTATGAGAAAATTTAAGGATTCTTGGACGAATGCAATATTTTAGAGAGAGATAGCAAATGTTTTGCAACCGAACAACTGTTTCCTGGGGAAAAGCAAATGTTTCGCAAGAGAATGCAAAGTTTTTTAGGGAATGCAATACTTTAAAGAGAGTGCAAGTTTTTTGGAACTGAACGCAAATTTTCTCAGATGAACGCAAATGTTCTCAGGCACAAAGTTTCTTAGAGAACGCAATGCTTTCGTAAGAAAATGCAAAGGCTTTGCAAGAGAAAGTAACTGTTTTGTGAGAAAATGCAAGGTTTCTTGGACTTTTTATTTTTATATTTCTTGGGGGAATGCAAATGTTTTACAAGAGAATGCAACATTTTTTTGGATAAAATGCAATACTTTTGCAAGTGAACTCAAGTTTTTAAAGGAAACACAAATGTTTTGCAACCAAACACAACACTTTTAGGGGGAAAGCAAATGTTTTTTGAGGGGAATGCAATACCTTTGCGATAGAAAGCAATTGTTTTGCGAGACAATGCAATACTTTTGTGAGATGTTTTTCGTAATGTTTCTGAATGCAAAGATTCTTGGGGAGTGCAATACTTTTGCAAGAAAATGCATTTTTTTCCAAAGAGAATGCGACGTTTGTCAAAGGAGTGCAAATGATTTGCGACCAAACCCAAATGTTTATCAATCAAACACAAAATCAAATTTGAAGTCTGACTTTAAATGTCCGAATGTCATTATAGTAGCTGCAAATGATCAAAGCAAGGTATTTTTTCCTCATAAAAGTTTCAGAAGAAGTGAGTAGTACTTCATGAGAAATAATTAAAATGATTCACTCACACAAGATGAGAATGGGTAGACTCAAATCAGCAGCTTATTAAAGTTGCTTCATTTGTTTTTAAAACTTATTTTTGTTGTGTATTCATAATAAAAAGCTAATTATGTATACATGTAAGGGTCTCTCATAAAAGCCAACATGTTGAGATCACATGACCCAAAATCTTGTACAAAAAAAAAAAAAAAAAAAAAATATCTGCAAAGCTGCAAATCCCCTGAGAGCTCAGTATTGTTTGCCGGTCTTGTCTGGATGTCTAAATCTGGTTCTCACCTGTTGACAGAGAAGCGTCTGAATGAACGCTGAAGGCCTGCGGGCAGGGCATCCTACACCCTGGGAATGTCTTCCAGCTTTTGTGTGTGTCTGTAAACAGATCTGCTCATCATTTATTTACAACAGACCATCTCGTCAACACCCAGTCAGGACACAGAGAAGATACACGTCCCACTCCATCGTCCTAATGGATGTTCAACACACAATGGAGCTGAAATCGACAGGGATAGCCTGAAGAGAAGACAAAGAGACACATGTGAGACACTCAAGAACACCTTGCTTTTTGGTTTAAGGACATACAAACATAATGCAACAAAATTGTGCATTACATTAATTGAAGTTGTGCTGGCCTTTTGCAGCAATATTTAGACTTTTTTTTTTCCATATTTAGACATACATCCAAGTGGATTGTCAATTATTGAAAATGTAGGACGGAACTTTGTTCTATTTAATCAGTTATAAAATTCTATAACTATATATATATATATATATATATATATATATACATATATACAACAATGACTAAGTTTTCATCTTTCATCTAATTTAAGATGTTTTTAAATGTTTTCCCTTGCTGCAAAGGCCAGCTGATTTAGCAAAACTAAAAGAACATTTTGATGCAGCAATTTCTTATCAAGTTTGAACAAATTAATCAAAAATGGCAAAGATATTATTTCCTTTGCATTTTCCCAGGCCAGCTGGATAGTGCTGATTTAGCAAAAATGAAACTATACAATTAAGCAAGTTAATGCTTAAAACATAAAAAAATATCTAACAGTAGGGTCAGAAAAGTGTTGTCCTATTTTGGTTATTTCAACATTATTTATATCATTTCACATCTCTAGCCAATGCATCTTGTTTTAAGAATATTTAGGTGCCTTAAATGGAAAACTAATGTGAAGATATTATTACTTTTACTTCAATTTTAAATATTTTTGGGTTAAATTTTTTTTGGGATTAATTGTTCACAATAAGATCAATAACATGCATTTCGAAAATAGATAAATATAGGTATATATGCAATGCCTTTCAGAAGTTTGGGATCAATATGATTTTTAAAGTAGACATTTATGCTCATCAAAGCTGATTAAAAAAATTATTTGATTTAAAAGAAGTAATATTATGAACTATTATTGCAATTTAAAATAACAGTTTTCTTTTATAATTTACTTTAAAATATCATTTATTTCTGTGATGCAAAGCTGAATTTTCAGCATCATTACTCCAGTCTTCAGTGTCACACAATCCTTCAGAAATCGTTTTAATATACTGATTTATTATCAACGTTGAAAACAGTTGTGCTGCTAAATATTTTTGTAACCTGTGATACTTTTTTCAGGATTCATGATAAATAAAAAGTTCTATCACTTATAATTTAACAAATGCTTGCTGAATAAAAGTATTCATTTCTCTTAAAGAAAGAAAGAAAGAAAGAAAAAAAAACTGAGCCCAAACTTTGAACAGCAGTGTACATTTTTACAACAAAAAAAAATCTATTTCACAGGTTCCAAAATAAAATAAAATAAAATAAAATAAAATAAAATAAAATAAAATAAAATAAAATAAAATAAAATAAAATAAAATAAAATAAAATAAAATAAAATAAAATAAAATAAAAATCTATTTTAAATTATGGTAAAATAGAAAAACACTATTTCAAATTTCAATAATATTTCACATTTTTTTAAACATTTTTTTCCCTGTATTTTTAATTAAATAAACACAGTCTTGATGAGCAGAAAAGACTTTTTAAAAAATCTTACTGATCCCAAACATTTGAAAGGCAGTGCAGGTTCATCTTGTTTATTGCCTGGACAAATTTTTTTTTTTTACTTATTTGCAAATCTGAGAAAACATTTTCCATTGCTTCAAAGGCCAACTGGTTTATGCCAATTAGTGCTGGTTTAACATCATCCCCAGGCCATCTTTTTGTTATAGACAGGGGCCGATTTTAGCCATTTGACAGAATCAAGTTGCTGTAAAATAAGGCAGGAGATGATTATTTGGTCATATTATGGTACTTTAGCAGTTCTTTTTAACATTTGAATGCATACTAACAGAGTTAGCACATAACGAGTGTCACAAGAAGAGACGGCAGAGGTTTTAATCACAGCATTTGTTCTCTCCAATGAAATTTAGTAAATACAATTCATCTGGAAAACAAAACAGCTACTGTATGTGCAGTGCCATAAATCAGGAAAGACTTGAAAGAGTTTGTTTTTGGAAAACACTGCCGTGTCTCCTCATTACAACCCTTCAACACAATGCGAAGAACTCCGAAAGCTTTACGTCTTTGATTATATTGGGCTCGCTGCAGGATCCCAGACTCTCGTCTCATTAGTTTTCTCCAAATGCCTCTCAGACTCGGTCGTACCTCTGTTGCGAACCCAGTTTTTCCCCCTGCGGAGATCTGAATTCTGGGGATGTTTACCCAAAACAGTGGGGCGGTCTCTTCCAAGCCGAGATTAAACTTCGAGTAAAACCAATCACGTCTTTCTGGGCTGAAGCCCTCACTTTTTCTGCCTTCAGAGCGAAAGAGATTTATTATAACTCCTTCACTCTGGGCAACAAGAGAAGCAACTGAATCATCCATAAAATGACTTGCTCTGAGGTTAAAACTTTACAAACCCAAAAGAAACAAATCTAAAATTGGACAACAGCTGGATTTTAGATAGTTATGACCTGCAGCATTGAAAACATAGGCTGACCTAGATACACGTCTGCTGATAAAACACAACATGAGGCCTGGAAACAGAAACACACTGCATAAAAATGGTTTTCTTCATCAGTATTTTCATCTTGTTTTCCAGTACCAAGTCCAGTAGTTAAAATGCATCCAAATTAAATGAGTTTATGCTTAAACCATGGAAAAATATCTGCCAATGGGGTCCGTAATTAAAATGGAAAACAACTTTATTTTCTCTGACCACACTGGCAGATATTTTTCTTATTTGAAGCATAAACTCACTTGATATTCACACATTTTTCACACTATCTTATGTCCAGTGCTGGGTAAAGTTACTTAAGTAATGCATTACAATATTGCATAACTCCCTTAAAAAGTAATTAATTGCATTGCTTAATTACTTTAATGGAAAGTAATGCATTACGCTACTTTTGCATTACTGTTTTCAAGAATACACGTAATTAAAATAGAAAGCAAGTTTATTTTCTCTGACCACAATGGCAGATATTTTTTTTTTTTTTTTTTTGCATAATTCTTTGCATAAACTTGCTTGATATTGACACATTTTTTAGACTTTATATCTTATGTCCAGTGTTGGGGAAAGTTACTATTAAAAGTAATACATTACAATATTGCATTACTCCCTTAAAAAGTAACTACTTGCATTGCTTAGTTACTTTAAAGCAAAGTAATGCATTATGCTACTTTTGCATTATTGTTTTCAAAAATACATGTAATTAAAGTGGAAAACAAGTTTATTTTTTTCTGACCACACTGGCAGATATTTTTCTTGCATAAACTTGCTTAATATTGACACATTTTTTTTTTTTTTTTTTACTTTTTATCTTATGTCCTAGTGTTGGGGAAAGTTACTATTAAAAGTAATGCATTACAATATTGCATTACTCCCTGAAAAAGTAACCAGTTGCATTGCTTAGTTACTTTAATGGAAAGTTAAACGCTACTTTTGCATTATTGTTTCTCATCTGGCCTGGGCTTGCTTGTTTGTTTTTAAAATAAAAAAGTTATATGTTCAGCCCTTTCACATTAAAAGTGAAATGAATAAGCCTCTGAAGGCTGAAGGTAAATTAAAAAGTAATATGATTTCGTAACTTGTTTTACTTGTAATACATTACCCCCAATACTTTTGTAGTTTGGCTTCTTAGGTAAAATCTTGATTTAGGAATGTGTGGATATTTGTACTGGAAAACAAAAATACTGGTACCATTTGGTACCACTTTACTTAAAGATTTTTATATATGCAACCCTGGACCACAAAACCAGTCATAATTGAGATTTATAAATAGTTTTCTTTCTTGTGTATTTTCATCTTGCTTTCCAGTACGAAGTCCAGTAGTTAAATGCCCCCAAATTAAGTGAGTTTATGCCTAAAACACAAAAATATTTGCCAGTGGGATCAGAAAAATACATGCATGGAATTAAAATGGAAAACAAGTTTATTTTCTCTGACCACATTGGCAGATATTTGAAGCGTAAACTTGCTTAATATTGACACATTTTTCACACATATCTTTTGTCCAGACCTGGGGAAAGTTACTACTGTATTAAAAGTAATGCATTATAATATTGCGATACTCCCTGAAAAAGTAATTAATTGCATTGCTTCGTTACTTTAATAGAAAGTAATGCATTATGCTACATTTGCGTTACTGTTTCTCATTTGGGTTTAAAGTGAGTTTAATTAAGTGAGCTTAATTAAGTGAGTGTACGTTTAAAACATAGAAAAAAGTTTTAATGCATTATTATGCCTTGTAATTCACCTCATAATGCATTGCATGCTCTCATGAATAATTGTAAACAAAGTTACAATACATTAAAATACTTATCTATGCATTTTTACACCTTTACAAATTATAATGCATTAAAACACACTACAAACCTTCAAATTTTATAATGCATTTTAACTGTGGTTGCAGTTTTTTTTTCTGAAAAGATGTAATGCATTACATTATATAATGCATATAAAGATATAATGACAGTATTTTATGAATACCTTTAAAATGCATTTTAGATAAAGACTTTTTAGTTAAGCATTTTTTGCAGTGTAGTCAGATACCAATGTCCAAAAAGTGCACAAACAACAGCATTCTGACACTGTTATTGTTCCGATTTTGGCTTTGGAGTTTTGCATATGTTCACAATTAACACAGGGTCCGTTTGCGGTGGGATGAAATCATGGCTCTAGTATCTTATTGGGCTTCGAGACTTTGATCAGCGAGGAGAAGCAGAGTCCAGCTGTCTGCGGATACCAGCCAAACCCGGGAACAGATTTCACTGCAAACAATAGGGAATAAGAGATACAGAGGATCTTTTGTTGTGGTGCGTGATGGACGGGTTTATATTGTTTCTTGGGACGGGACACCTGAAGCAAAAGGAGGCGTGTTTTGGTGATGTTAAACCAGTGGGAGTGTTCATTTGTTAAAAAAAGTGTTTGAAAGAAGCTAATAGGTCTTTATAGATATTTGGAGTTGTTTTGTAATTAACATGCATGATATTTCATGTATCCAAATTGCAGACAGAATACAGTATTTATGCTCTTTTCTAACAATGCATAAAATGCACTGCATGTATCATTTGTAGAAAATGAAGAAAGTCTCAAAAGTCAGTTTTTACTAAAAAAAAAAAAAATTAAGTTTTTTTTCACTTTCCCACAATTTACTTTAAAATACACTACCAAAATCATTAAGATTTTTTATGCTTTTGAAGTACGTTTTTCCTGCATTTATTTGATCAAAATATAGTAAAAAATATGAAATATTTTTTACAATTGCAAACAACTGTTTTCCATGTGAGTATATGTTAAAATGATTCTTGTGATCAAGAATTTTCAGCATCATTGCTCCAGTCTTCAGTGTTGTGTCTTGGTGACGTTAAACCAGTGGGAGTGTTAACTAGCTACAAAGAAAGTCTTTAAAAGAAGCTAGTAGGCCTTTATGTAGGGCTATATATTTGGAGTTGTTTTGTAATTATTCTCAATTGTGTGCATGATATTTTATGTATCCAAAGTGCCTTATATTGGATTCAAACTAACCATTTGATCATTTCAGGCTCTCCCTGTGAATCAAACCACATGACCGTAATATTTTTAGTGCAATGATCTGTTGTTTGTCTCAGAAGTTCTCCAGAATAATGTTTCTTTCTGTATCTCATGCGGTTTAAGATCACTCCAAGATGTAAAGAAGGACTCCAAAGCCCAACGCTGAACACTTTTGAAAAGTGAATGTAAACAAACCCACGTCTGACCATCTAAGCTTCAAAACGAAAGAATCAGTCCAAAACCAACTTTAGTGACTGACGGAGCAGGGGATCTACAGGAACTACAGGCGTCTGCGCCATTCGAGACGGATCATATTCCTCAACGCCTGCCATGTGTTTGTCATAAAGTGTAAGTTCGCTGCCAAAAGCGTTCGGATGAAGTTTGACAAGCTGATTTGGGTTTTGTGGGTGTCCCGTTTCAGACATGCAACTGACTGTTATTCTCAATCTCAAAAATCAAACGTGAACCTACGCAGACTTTCCAGCGGGCCTCTTTTGTACAATAATAGCAAACGCTCTGAGTCATTATCATCATTTCGGGCTCGCAGTCAAACCTCTGCAATCCTGAATGTTCGCAGGGTCCAATGTTAACACCCGCCAATGCCAAAGTGAGTATAAACTGGCTTCGGCGAGTAAATAAAACACGTTTGCCAGTTGGCTGGGGATTTGGAGTATTTAAATGGCATTGTAAGAATGATCATCTGAGGTAAGTGATGCAAGTGAGGAACTATTCATTTAATAGTGCTTTAAAGATCAGTAGGGAAGGATTCAAAGACTGCAGCCGCTGTTTTCAGTAAACATGGACAGAGATCACTTAATCATGGATTTTTAGAGGCCTTGAGATAAAAGACAGCGTGACTAAAGGGCCCTTAAACAGGTGCTCTGTTTCAAAACCTAGTGAGATGCATAGACGGCAATATATGTGCACTAGAGATGTCTCAAAAAGCATTTGTGCTCTTTTTTTTAAGAATGCATAAAAGGCACACCAAAGGTAAAATGAATAAGCCTCAAGCTGAAGGTAAATTCAAACGTAATGCATTACTTTACTAGTTACTTGGGAAAAAAGTAATCTCATATATTTTTTTGAAATTGAGATTTATAAATGGTTTTCTTCTTCAGAATTTTCATCTTGTTTTCCAGTACGAAGTCTAGTACTTAAAATGCATCCAAATTAAGTGAGTTTATGAGTTTATTCTCACAATTGCAAGTTTACATCTCACAATTCTGACTTTTTTTTACAATTGCACGACACAAACTCGCAATGCTGACTTTTTTTTTTCAATTGCATGACACAAACTCGCAATGCTGACTTTTTTTCTCAGAATTATGAGATATAAACTCACAATTGCAAGTTAAAATGTCAGAATTGCAAAATAAATCTCTAAACTCTGATTTTTTTTCTTAGAAAAGTGTGATGTAAACTGGCAACTGCAAGTTACAAATGGTTTTCTTCAGTATTTTCATCTTGTTTTCCAGTACAAAGTCCAGTGCTTAAAATGCATCCAAAAAACAAACAAAAATATCTGCCAATGGGATCAGAAAAATACATGGAATTAAAATGGAAAACAAGTTTATTTTCTTTGACCACACTGGCAGATATTTAAAGCATAATCTCGCTTAATATTGACACATTTTTCAGACTTCATATCTTTTGTCTAGTGTTAGGGAAAGTTACTTTTAAAAGTAATACATTACAATATTGTGTTACTCCCTTAAAAAGTAACTAATTGCATTGCTTAGTTACTTTAATGGAAAGTAATGCATTACGCTACTTTTATAGAAAAAAAATGATATTTCCAGCCATTTCACACCAAAAGTAAAATGAATAAGCCTCAGCAATAGTAGTAAAGTAAAGTTGCATTGCATGCATCATTTGTAGAAATTGTAGAAAATAAATTCTACAAGTGTTTTCAACATTGATAATAATCAGAAATGTTTCTTAAGCAGCAAATCAACATATTAGAATGATTTCTGAAGGATCATGTGAGACTGGAGACTGGAGTAATGATGCTGAAAATTCAGCTGCGCATCACAGAAATAAATTACATTTTACAGTATATTCACATATAAAACAGCTATTTTAAATTGTAATAATATTTTACAATTTTACTGTGTTTTTGATCAAATAAATGCAGCCTTGATGAGCATAGAAGTCTTCTTTCAAAAACAAATACAAACTATACAAAACCTAAATGAAATAAAACAAGTTTACAAAAAGATTGAATCCAATATTTGGTGATAATATAATGAGAGATTTATAAGCAATTGTTTGAATAATTTTCGGGTCATTTTTGACTAGGAACACCAAATGTCTGACTTTTTTTTTGCAATTTTGTACAAAATAAATTTAAAAGCAAACTTCCTAATTAAACATTAAAGATTAATCAGATGCAAATGAAACACAAAACCAGCCCTAAATGAAAGAAAACAAGTTGACAAAAAGATTGAATCCAATACTTGGTGATAGGTTCTTTTTGGCGAAAAAAGGTTTTTTAGATTATAAAAAGCAAAGAAAGAGATGGTTCTTTAAAGAACCTTTGACTGAATGGCATCGCTGTGAAAAACCTTTTAAAGCACCTTTATTTTTAAGTGTGAGTGTAGTGTGAGAAAAAGCATTTAAAAGCAAACTTCCTGATTAAACATTAAAGCACACTAGTGTGAGAAACAGTGCAAATCATTTTGTGTTAAATATTGTGAAAATTATTCATTAAAAATAATTTTTTCACTCAAAAAAACAAGGTACCTACTCTCAGATAAATGAGGCCTACAGTTAATCAGATGCAAATAGAAACACAAAACCAGTCCTAAATGAAAGAAAACAAGTTGACAAAAAGATTAAATCTAATATTTGGTGATAATATAGAATAATGACAGATTTAAAAGCAATTGTTTGGAGTCGGGTCATTTTTGACCGGGAACACCATATGTGTGACTTTTTTGCAATTTTGTACAAAATAAAAGCATTTAAAAGCAAACTTCCTGATTAAACATTAAAGCACACTAGTGAGAGAAACAGTGCAAAATTTAATATTTTTTTTATCACATATTGTGAAAGTTATTCATAAAAAATGCTTTTTCCCCTCAAAAACAAGGTACCGACTCTCAGATAAATGAGGCCTACGATTACTCAGATGCAAATAGAAACACAAAACCAGTCCTAAATGAAAGAAAACAAGTTGACAAAAAGATTAAATCTAATATTTGGTGATAATACAGCATAATGACAGATTTATAAGCAATTGTTTGGAGTCGGGTCATTTTTGACCGGGAACACCACATGTGTGACTTTTTTGCAATTTAGTACAAAATAAAAGCATTTAAAAGCAAACTTCCTGATTAAACATTAAAGCACACTAGTGAGAGAAACAGTGCAAAATTTAATCTTTTTTTTTAAATCTCATATTGTGAAAGTTATTCATAAAAAATGCTTTTTTCCCCAAAAAAACAAGGTACCTACTCTCAGATAAATGAGGCCTACCATTACTCAGATGTGAATAGAAACACAAAACCAGTCCTAAAAGTAAGAAAACAAGTTGAAAAAAAGATTGAACCCAATATTTGCTAATAATACAGCATAATGAGAGATTTATAAGCAATTGTTTGGAGTCGGTCATTTTTGACCGGGAACACCACATGTGTGACTTTTTTGCAATTTAGTACAAAATAAAAGCATTTAAAAGCAAACTTCCTGATTAAACAATAAAGCACACTAGTGAGAGAAACACTGCAAAATTTAATCTTTTTTTTAAAATCTCATATTGTGAAAGTTATTCATAAAAAATGCTTTTTTCCCCAAAAAAACAAGGTACCTACTCTCAGATAAATGAGGCCTACCATTACTCAGATGTGAATAGAAACACAAAACCAGTCCTAAAAGTAAGAAAACAAGTTGAAAAAAAGATTGAACCCAATATTTGCTAATAATACAGCATAATGAGAGATTTATAAGCAATTGTTTGGAGTCGGTCATTTTTGACCGGGAACACCACATGTGTGACTTTTTTGCAATTTAGTACAAAATAAAAGCATTTAAAAGCAAACTTCCTGATTAAACAATAAAGCACACTAGTGAGAGAAACACTGCAAAATTTAATCTTTTTTTTAAAATCTCATATTGTGAAAGTTATTCATAAAAAATGCTTTTTTCCCCAAAAAAACAAGGTACCTACTCTCAGATAAATGAGGCCTACCATTACTCAGATGTGAATAGAAACACAAAACCAGTCCTAAAAGTAAGAAAACAAGTTGAAAAAAAGATTGAACCCAATATTTGCTAATAATACAGCATAATGAGAGATTTATAAGCAATTGTTTGGAGTCGGTCATTTTTGACCGGGAACACCACATGTGTGACTTTTTTTGCAATTTAGTACAAAATAAAAGCATTTAAAAGCAAACTTCCTGATTAAACATTAAAGCACACTAGTGAGAGAAACAGTGCAAAATTTAATATTTTTTTTATCACATATTGTGAAAGTTATTCATAAAAAAATGCCTTTTCCCCCCAAAAAACAAGGTACCTACTCTCAGATAAATGAGGCCTATGATTACTCAGATGTGAATAGAAACACAAAACCAGTCCTAAAAGTAAGAAAACAAGTTGAAAAAAAGATTGAACCCAATATTTGCTAATAATACAGCATAATGAGAGATTTATAAGCAATTGTTTGGAGTCGGGTCATTTTTGACCGGGAACACCACATGTGTGACTTTTTTGCAATTTAGTACAAAATAAAAGCATTTAAAAGCAAACTTCCTGATTAAACAATAAAGCACACTAGTGAGAGAAACACTGCAAAATTTAATATTTTTTTATCACATATTGTGAAAGTTATTCATAAAAAAATGCCTTTTCCCCCCAAAAAACAAGGTATCTACTCTCAGATAAATGAGGCCTACGATTACTCAGATGCAAATAGAAACACAAAACCAGTCCTAAATGAAAGAAAACAAGTTGACAAAAAGATTAAATCTAATATTTGGTGATAATATAGCATAATGAGAGATTTATAAGCAATTGTTTGGAGTCGGGTCATTTTTGACCGGGAACACCACATGTGTGACTTTTTTTGCAATTTAGTACAAAATAAAAGCATTTAAAAGCAAACTTCCTGATTAAACAATAAAGCACACTAGTGAGAGAAACACTGCAAAATTTAATCTTTTTTTTAATCTCATATTGTGAAAGTTATTCATAAAAAATGCTTTTTTCCACCAAAAAACAAGGTACCTACTCTCAGATAAATGAGGCCTACCATTACTCAGATGTGAATAGAAACACAAAACCAGTCCTAAAAGAAAGAAAACAAGTTGACAAAAAGATTGAACCCAATATTTGCTAATAATACAGCATAATGAGAGATTTATAAGCAATTGTTTGGAGTCGGTCATTTTTGACCGGGAACACCACATGTGTGACTTTTTTGCAATTTAGTACAAAATAAAAGCATTTAAAAGCAAACTTCCTGATTAAACAATAAAGCACACTAGTGAGAGAAACAGTGCAAAATTTAATTTTTTTTTTTTAATCTCATATTGTGAAAGTTATTCATAAAAAATGCTTTTTTCCCCAAAAAAACAAGGTACCTACTCTCAAACAAATGAGGCCTACGATTACTCAGATGCGAATAGAAACACAAAACCAATCCTAAAAGAAAGAAAACAAGTTGAAAAAAAGATTGAACCCAATATTTGCTAATAATACAGCATAATGAGAGATTTCTAAGCAATTGTTGTGGTTAATTTTTTGACCGGGAACACCACAAGTGTGACAGAGATCCGAATACAACCAGAAGGGTTAATAAGAGTAATAATACTAAACGCATTTATAACTTGCACAATGACAGCAGAGTTGACTCTAAATATTGCAGCCTTTTATCATATTGCTTTTTCCATTGTTAAATAGGTATAACTTGAGATTGTGTTACAGTTATGTAAAAGGTTGAAGTGGGGTCTAGACACTCCACTTGGCTTTAATGCACTCATAGCATAAGTTTTGATTTCTATGCAGTAATAGCTGTTAATAAACGAAGGCTAAAGGCTCACACAAACTGGATGGAGCTGAATATCTGAGAGGAACTGAGGCGCGTGATCAGCGCTGAACATCTCAGCTGGAACGGCATACTATATGAATATTCCAGAGCGCTGTCAAAAGGGATCTGAGTTTGATTCGGCACAGAGGACTCGCTCGCGCACCTCTCTGGATCCCAGTTCAAAGAGGCGATCCGGAAAGTCTGACGCCAGACTCGAAGATGGGATCTCACGAGGGGAAGCCAGCAGATGCTCGCGTTTCTGCTCAAGGCCAGCTGCTGCTCACGTTCGGATATATTGACAGATTTTCAAAATTACGGGCTTAGGACTCACTTTTACTCTGGCTTGGAACAATGGAGCCTTTGTGTTTGTCTGGATCTGAGTTCAGAGAACTGGACCGAGCTTCACATGTTCTGCCGCTTCCTGCGGAGAACTGTAAAACAACGAGAAGTTTTCTCTGGTTTAGTCATCAACCTGGTTCAAATAAATTAAACAGCTTTAGGAAACTGGTTACTATTGTTTTACCTGAACTTCAGGCCTTTCCTTTGGACCTGGAGGAGTTTCTTGTGTGTTGTAGCCTACATATTGTAGATTTGTGGTGCTGCTTCAAAGTATAGAAGCTTATTTACACCACAGAATAAAAATATTTTACAATTCTGACCCTTTTGTCTGACAATTTTAGGTTTATATTTCACTATTTTTATTCAAAAAATTTTTTCATTTCATTTTGAGTTTACATTTTGCAATTGTGTTTTTGTTTCCAAAGAATAAAAGAACATAATAAAGGTAATTGTGAGTTTAATATTGTGAGTTGAACACAAATACAAATGATTTTTTTCTAATTTATATTAGTTTTAATAACCCACACTTGTTTACATCTCTTAATTCAGCTTTTTCTGTTTCTGTCATGGAATAAAGAATAAAGGATATTTGCAACGTTTTATTTTTTTTGCATTTGCATTTGCAACTAGTTTTCTCACAAATCAGACTTTTCTACTCAGAATTGAGAGTTTATCTTGCAAATTACAAGTTAACATCTCACAAATCTTGCAATTCTGACTTTTTTCCTACGAATTAGGAAATTGTAATATACAAACTCAAAATATTGAAAAAACAGTCTGAATTGTGAAATAAAAAGTTGCATTTAATTCATAAAAGTCTTTTTTATTGCAATTCTGCTTTTTTTGTTTCCACCATCAACAAAAATCAACAAAAAAGGGCAACTGCAACATTATTTTTTCACTCTGAATTCTGAGTTTACACCTTGAAAGTTTACAAAAATAAATTGCAAAAATTGTGACTTTTTTCCTCAGAATTCTGAGTTTACATCTTGGGATCGCACAAAAATAAATAAATAAAAATAAAATAAATAAGAAATATTAATAAATTTTGACTTTCTATCTCACAATTCTGATTTCCCACTAAATTCTGAGTTTACACTTTGAAAGTCTACAAAAAATAACTAAATAAAAATGAAATAAAATAAAGAATAAATTCAGACTCATTTTTTCTCACAATTTTAGGTTTGTACCTCACAATTCAAAATTTTCCCCCTCAGAATTCTGAGTTTACATCTTGCAATCTTACAATTTTGTTTTTGTTTCTAGATAACTGTGAGTTTAATATTGTGAGTTTAACACAATTAAGAATTAATATTTTTAGAATTGAGTTTATAACCCACAATTGTTTATCTAGTAATTTTTTCTCCCTAAAGATTACATCTCATAATTCAGCTTTTTCTGTATCTACCACTGAAAGAAGAATAAAGGATATTTGCAACTTTTTTGTTTGTGTTATTTGTGTTTTTCTTGTGGTTTTTCACCCTTTTTATGTATTTATCATCATTGTGTTTCTGCTGTTTTTAGTTTTTATTGTAAAGCACATTGGTCAACTATGGTTGTAAGAAATAGTGCTATATAAATAAAGTTGCCATTGCCATAGCCAACTTTTATTATTATTATTATTTTTTTTTGCATTTGCAACCAGTTTTCTTACAAATCACTTTTCTTTTTTAGAACTGAGTTTACATCTTGCAAATTACGAGTTAACATGTCTCAATTCTAACTTTTTTCCTCAAAATAAGGAAATAGTAAGATATAAGACTCAAATATTTAAAAAAAGGTCTGAAAAACTTGCAATTACAATCTGAGCTTACATCTTGCAATGCTTGATTTTTTCTTGCAATTCTGTTTTTGTTTAACCATCAGATTACAAAAAAAAACTAATGTAATGGCAACATTATTTGACAATTTTGACTTTTTCCCTTTGAGTTCTGAGTTTTCGCTTTGAAAGTTTAGAAAAAATAAATAAATAAAAATGAAAGAAGTATTAATAAATTGTGACTTTTTCCCCTCCAAATTTTGAGTTTACATCTTAAAATTATAAATACATACATAAATACATAAAGGTAATTGTGCCTCTTTCACAATTCTCCTTTCCTACAATTGCAAATTTATATCTGGCAAACTGTGAGTTCATGACTCTCCACCATGAAATAAATGTAGTTGTGACTTCCCAGCTAAGATTAGTTTACATCTAGTAATTCAGCTTTTTTTGTTTCCTCCATGGAATAAAGATAGTTGCAACGTTTCATTTTACAATTCTGACTTTTGAAAACACCTTTTTTAGATTTTTATTCCTTGGCGGAAAGAAGCTTCCATACTAAAGGGTCACGGTCTGTTTAACTTTATTTTCACGTAGGACACGCAGATGGAAAGCGTGAGTGTGAGAGGTTGGATGAAGATGAAAATCTCAGTGTCCACTGACCGCAAATAAATCAAAGCACACCGGTGCACAGAAATAACAGAACGACACAGAACTGGAACCAGAACACAAGCACTTTGTGCCTGAAATCTGTAATAGTGTGTGATGTGATGGAGGGAATCTGGCGGCTCACAGGCTGACAGACTGAAGCCCTTCAGAGACAAAATACAGAAGGAATGAGAAACCTAAAGAACGGGAGAAATCGAAAAAGACAGAAGCGGCTGACAGCTGGCAGGCCGCTGATATCCGTCACACTATTGGAAAGACTCTATGTGTGTGTGTGAGAAAGACAGGTCATGAAATTTACATGGCCGCACTGCTCTGGAGCGCATGAAGACGAGCTGAGACCCGGATCCCCTGACGCACCTTTGAAGTGGAAGCTGAGCCGCTCAAATCTCTGCTGCCGCTACACACACACACACACACACACACACACACACACACACACACACACACACACACACACACACACACACACACAGATCTGCACAGAGCTGAGCAGCCGTGAGATTTTCTCATTACACGCAGACACACAGAACCAGAGCAGCTGAGAAAACCACTGCATTTCATCACACACAAACTTTAATAGTACTGTGTGTGTTACTGCATTATTGTTCACAGATCAACAAATCTATCTATACGTCTATCTACCATTCTATCTACACTCGATGTATTTCTAGTTTTATCTATGCACTGTTTATCAGTTTAACTGTTCAGAGATGCAAATCTGTCTGTTCTCACAAGTTTTTGCTCAGTATTTCTCCACTTCAGGTCAGTGGTCCTGTAAATGGTCTCCAGTTGAATCTGTCCATTAATTTTTGATTTTTCATTTTGTTTAGAAGAGCAAAAAAGTAGAGATGCAGAAGATAAAAAATAGAGAGTTAGGCACAAACTGAAACAAAATAGCAAATAGAGTGAGTAATATTCTATCGATCTATCTATCTATCTATCTATCTATCCATCCATCCATCCATCCATCCATCCATCCATCCATCCATCCATCCATCCATCTATCTATCTATCTATCTATCTATCTATCCATCCATCCATCCATCCATCCATCCATCCATCCATCCATCTATCTATCTATCTATCTATCTATCTATCCATCCATCTATCCATTAGTTTCCTCCCTGTGGTTTCTGGTGGTCTGGTTGATAATTGCACAAGTGCGCAGCACCTACCGTCGCTCCAGATCAAACCGTTCACTGTAAATCAGTGTTGTGTTGGAAGCGGTCCAGGTTGGCGACGGATTTGCAGCCTTGTGCAGCGCCCGCAGAGGGACGCGTGTGTGTTTTGGTTCAAAGCGCTCCGCTTGTTGTTTTGATTTGGGATTGTATTTGTTTTTGCCTGATAGACGTCTGCAGGCGAGTTTCTGGGCACTTCAAACCGGCTGGAACCAGAGCCAAGAACCAGAGGCGAGAGAACGTCTGCTATTGACGCCCAACGGGCACACGCTCTGTTTGCAATACAACTGCATTTCTAAAGTATGATTTTGGTTTTCTAAACAAACTCACCAGTTTTTTAGAGATGCAAATCTGTCTGTTCTCACAACTTCTTTCTCAGTATTTCTCCACTTCAGTTCAGTGGTCCTGGTGATTGGTCTCCAGTTGAATCTGTCCATTCATTTTTGATTTTTCATTTTGATCAGAAGAGCAGAAAAGTAGAGCTGCAGAAGAAAAAATAGAGAGTTAGGCACAAACTGAAACAAAATAGCACATCGAGTCGGTAATGTTCTATCAATGTATCTATCATTACATCCATCCGTCTGTTTCTATTGTACATTCTGTTATACATTCTATATATTTTTTATCTATCTATCTATCTATCTATCTATCTATCTATCTATCTATCTATCTATCTATCTATCTATCTATCTATCTATCTATCTATCTATCTATCTATCATCTATCTATCTATCTATCTATCTATCTATCTATCTATCTATCTATCTATCTATCTATCTATCTATCTATCTATCTATCTATCCAACTGTCTGTCTGTCTGTCTGTCTGTCTATCTATCTATCTATCTATCTATCTATCTATCTATCTATCTATCTATCTATCTATCTATCTATCTATCTATCTATCTATCTATCTATCTATCTATCTGTTTGTCTATCTATCTGTTTGTCTGTCTATCTGTTTGTCTGTCTGTCTGTCTGTCTGTCTGTCTGTCTGTCTGTCTGTCTATCTATCTATCTATCTATCTATCTATCTATCTATCTATCTATCTATCTATCTATCTATCTATCTATCTATCTATCTGTTTGTCTATCTATCTGTTTGTCTATCTATCTGTTTGTCTGTCTGTCTGTCTGTCTGTCTGTCTGTCTATCTATCTATCTATCTATCTATCTATCTATCTATCTATCTATCTATCTATCTATCTATCTATCTATCTATCTATCTATCTATCTATCTATCTATCTATCTATCTATCTATCCAGCTGTCTGTCTGTCTATATATTGAAGCTTTAATCAAAACCTTTTTTTTTCTCGGGCTCCAAAGCACCACTGAAAAACTTAGTTCAGTTTTAATTAGTTGCTCAGCATTCGGTGTGATAAAATGAAATACACTGTCAAGCACATTCAGAAGTTCGAAAGCAGAAGAAAAAGCCAGGATCCAAACATACATCCTCCTCCAAGTGACTGCAAGTTGACCGCAATTACCTTGGAATCCTCCAACACACCACAAGTCACATTCCCTTTCTAGTGCTGCTCTCCTCCTGATCTCCATACAGCCTGTTCGCTGTGCGGCTCTCACACGCAGCCTGTGGGATTCATTATCCAGGAACGCTCTTCCAGATTCTCCATCTCTCCCCCTGCAGCAGTGTTTTGCCCTGGAGCGCCGTATCTATAATTCATCCTTTATCTGGCCCTCACACTCGTGTTTGGTGTTCTACACACTCATTATCCACATCACAGGTGCCGACCGACTGCCTCGCTGCTGTAATGCTGATCTTTGAGGGCTGCTCACACATCGACTGTAAGCTGGAGTAAACATGGGCCTTTTCTCAGTTACATTCTATTGATGTGAAAGTTTTCACAGGCTGTAGATGCCTGGATATACTGTATGCATCAAATGTCTGTGACATTAAACTGGATGTGATGTTATTCAGATAGAAAGCTTGTCTGCAGACTGTTGATCCATGGTTGAAAGATAAAACTAAGTAGAGTAAATGTCCACTATTACTGTTCGGTGCACTGCATTTTTGTCTTGTTATCCAGTAAAACATTATATAAACATTGCAAAACAAAAATCTTTTTATTGATTAAAATGCATTAGTTATTAAATTTGACTTATTAAAATCAAACATAATGTGGCGAATGTCAAGCTTGCCAAAATTTCTATGTAAATTAAGTTTATTTTTCCTGGCCCTTTAGAAAATTATGTATATAATTACACAAACCAATCCTTTAGTCAGTCTTTTGTTTATCTGTAAATTATGGAAATTTCCCAGAGAAAGACATTGTTTAAGAAGAAATATTACTGTTGCTTAAACTTAAACTAAAAACATAGAAAGTGTTACCTGAAATAAATGTTAACTATAATAAAATCAGATAAAAAACAGCTAGTTTTCAGTCAAACATTTCTCATTCTCATTTGGTTTAGCTTGATGTGCTAAAAGAGCTAAAATTAAAATGGAAAACAAAAGCTAATAAAACTGACAAAAAAAAATATCACTATAGATAAAAAAATACTAAAACATAAAAGCAGAAAATATAAAAATCAAATTCAAAATATTAACGAAAACTATAGTACTTGATACTAAAATAACACTAATAGCAAATAAGCTCTTACTAAAAAAATTAGAGACATTTACAAGTTTGCAAAGTCAAAATGAACTAAATTACAGTCAAAATCCTCTAAATTACTAAACTATTTTAAAATCATCAGTGCAAACCATAAAGATCTGTTTAGTTTATAGTAATTAAACATAAAAGAGATTAAGCATGAGGGAATGGACTTAAAATGAATAAATACATTAAATATAAACATAAGTTATGTACAATCAGATCTAAACCTGAATTTTGAAAGCTGCTGTTTTCTAACAAATATTAATATTTAAGGACTTAAACTACCAGAAATATGTGAAATAAGGTGCTTGATAAATCAAAAAACTGCTGTAGTTCTTAAATAGCAATAAACACTACTACAGTTGTGTGCATTAAGACTTTGGGTAGAAAATCTAAACACTTCATACTCACGCTGATGACACAAATGAAGCATCTCAGACCTAAAAATTAAAAGAGACCTGAGGGAACAAGAGATGAGAGTGAGACTGAATCCAGATTCAAATCAGCAATGGGATCAAGTGTGAAAGCAGACTATTATCCACATTCCCTGCCATCCATTGTGTTGGCTGTGCTAACGATGTTGTTTCTGGTGTGTTTTAGATGTCTTTGAGAACTAGTGACTTGATCCCGCGGTTCACATCCTCACTACAGATCAAAGCAAGGGTCTGCTCACTGTTCGAGAGCCTCACCACATCTCACACATCCACTGCAGCTGATGAACGAACATGCAATGGAAACTTCAGTCACAGAAACACGGGAAGGTTTCTGACTGTTTTCAGAAATATATAGTAAGTGAATCTCCATATACGGCACATATACACAAAATACACAATAAAAAATGCCTTTTTTGAATTTCTGCATGTTTCATAACGTCAAATGTAAGACCTTTTAAGACCAAGTAAAGGAAATTAAAGAAATAAATTTAAGAGAATACAATGAGTTGTATTAGCAACACTTCAAAGTTTGAAAATACAACTTTCAATCAATCTCCATCAGTTTTTAATCCATTTTACAAAATAAAACCACTAAAATACGCTGCAAAAAATGTTTTTCTTACTTAGATTTTTTTGTCTGGTTTCCAGCCAAAATATCTAAACATTAAATCAAGTAGGATTTTCTTGACAAATAAAAACTATTGTCTTGTTTTAAGAAAAAACTAGTCAAAATTAAGTGAGTTTTTGCTTGAAACAAGCAAAATAATCTGCCAAAGGGGTAAGAAAAATAATCTTGTTTTCTGTTGTATATTTATAATAAAAATATTTTCGAAAATATAAAAAAAAAAAAAAAAAAAAAAAAAAATATATATATAGATAGATAGATAGATAGATAGATAGATAGATTGATTTTTTATTTTATATTTTTATATATTTTGTAATGACATTAACATGTAATTTAAAATTAAGTGGGTTTATGCTTCAAAAAAGGAAAAAAAATCTGGAAATGGGGTTAGAAAAATAAACACAATTCAAAGGGAAAACAAGATATTTTTTTTGCCCAATTTGCAGATATTTTTTCTTGCTTTAAGCAAAGCTCACTTAATTTTGATGCATTTCTCATAAAACATCACTTAACATCTAATGTCATTTTGCATGTTCATGCATGTTGATTTACGAATGTTTAGATATTTGAACTGGAAAACAAGACCAAAATACAATGTTGGGAGTTTGCAAGATTATCAATGAATATTGACTTACATTTGGATCTGTTCATGACTTTTAATATAAGGCATAGTGACTTTTATTGATTTTAAAACACTTAAAATCAATGTCCACTTTCATTGTACAGAAAACAACAGCTCAAACATTCTCCACAAATCATTTGTGTTTGTTTCAAAGATAAAAGACATGTTTGAAATGACATGAGAGGGATTAAATGAAGACAGAATGTTCTTTTTTGCTGAACTATTGTACATTCTGACTGATACTTTGCCCTCAGGAAGGTAAAGTTCTGTCCCTTTTCTTTTGGTCCGAGGTCAGAAAGATTAACGCAAACCTCTGAGATGACAAGCATCACAATCCAGCTACTATTTTCAGCTCTTTGCATTACAGACATTGTTACCGGACTACATTCCCTCACGTCAGAACAAACCTTTTATATTCACTGATGCAACACTGAACTTTTGACCAGATCAATGAAATGCATATTAAACTCTGTTTTTGCTTCTGAACTTAAAAGTGAAATAAAATCATCAGAATGTTGCTTAATTTTACATCAGCAATACACTGTCAAGATGCATCACCCAGCGCTGGATCACAGTAACGTTCATGGTTCAGAGCATTAGACATAAAAGGTCTTTGTGCTTGTTTTCATGAGCAGGTTGAACCTTTGACCTCCAGTCAAGCTAAAAACATCCACTCATTGAACCTCATGAGCACCACATGATGGTCTCCGTTCAGAGCAGCTCTGTGATTGAGTTAACCTTTCAAACGAGGTTAGAGAGAAGACCAGAAAAACAAAGAGCGACAGAAACGCACTATGAGGAAATGTTAGAATAACTAGCGAATATTAATCCGGACGAACATAAAAACCTTTGTGTTTCTCCTGATGCTTTTAAGGACAGTTAAAGGGACAGTTCACCCAATTATGATCATTATTTAATCATCCTCATAGACAAAAAGAGGTTGTTTGGACTTTTTATAAGGTTCATCAAAGGCTATGTCTACACTAATCCGGATCTTTTTCTCTCTTTTTTTGCCAAGTGGTCATTTTTCTAATAAAATGTTCACGCCAGAAAAACCTATATGGCAAAGTAATATAAAAAAAAAAAAAATTCTTAAAATATGTTGTAAACAGTGAAGCTCAATCAAATAAATCATTGAAATGTAAAATAAATTAAGTTTCAAACTTATAAACATATATAAAAAAAGTTGTTCTCGTAATATGTAAATGTATTTTCTTGGATTGAAATATATGGAGGACAAAATGTTAAATGTTTTAAAAAATATATATTTTTATAATTAAAAAATATATTTTCTAAAATATTAAAAAATATAAAAATATCCAAATATGGCATATATATATATATATATATATATGGCAAAGTAATATTATATATATTCACACATTACAAGTTTTTCTTGTAATACGTAAATGCATTTTCTTGGATTGAAATATATGGAGGACAAAATGTTAAATGTTTTTTAAAATATTCATTTATCATTAAAAAATATATTTTCTAAAATATTCAAAAACTGCAAAAACAAACTAGCAATATATATATATATATATATATATATATATATATATATATTAGGGCTGTCAAATGATTAAGCATGATTAATCACATCCAAAATAAAAGTTTGTTTACATGCTAAATGTGTGTTTTCTGTGTTTATTTATTATGTATATATAAATACACACACATACATGTATATTCAAGAATTTTTTTTAGATTTATATAGAAAATATTTATAATTCTATATATAGTCTAAATTAAATAGAAGTATAACTATTCATTCATATAAATATTTGTTTAAATCTATACATGTATGTGTGTGCATTTATATATACATAATAAATATACACAGTAAACACACATTTAGTGTGTAAACATAAACTTTTATTTTGGATGTGATTAATCGTGATTAATCATTTGACAGCCCTAATATATATATAAAAAATTATTATTATTATTTTTTTTTGGATATTTTTGAAAATATCCAAAAAGGACTATATACAATAGTTTTATATTATATATTATATATAGTTTTATATTATATGTTTAAAATATATAAAATATAAAATTTATAATATATAATATATAAGTTTGATAAAATTTTGTGTAATTTTCATTATATATACAACATTTACAACATGGATTAATGTTGACATACAGTAGATTAAAGCAGACAAGTTTTGTTCAAAACAACAACAAAAACTAAAATTCAGCACCATAAATATCATAACAGTCATCCATACGACTTGAAAAAAATGCTTTCAGCACTAAAGCAGCTTTACATAAGACAACAGTGCCATTATTCAACTTGATTTATTTCAGTGTTGATTCAATTCAGTTCAATAACAGTCTCAATATTCCAAAACTCATCAATTATGAATTCAGCTAAATACAAGTAGCTCTAAGACAAAAATAGCTTAATTATTCAGCTTTTCCAATAATTTCATTGCAGTTAAATTGATAATAGGCCTATTACTAAACACATAACCTCTACATTTTGCATTTCTGTGTGGTGACACCTACTTATGTGACCCTAGACCACAAAACCAATAAATAAGCTTTCGAATAAATAAGCTTTCCAAGATGCAACTATTTGAAAATTTGGAATCTGAGGGTGCAAAAAAAAAATCGAAATATTGATAAACTCGCCTTTAAAGTTGGCCAAATAAAGTCCTTAGCAATGCCAATTAAGTTTAGATATATTTACGGTAGGAAATTTACAAAATGTCTTCATGGAACATGATCTTCACCTAATATCCTAATGATTTTTGGCATAAAAGAAAAATAATTTTGACCCATATGATGCATTATTGGCTATAGCTACAAATATACCCATGCTACTTAAGGTTTTGTGGTCATATATTGAGCACACCAATGCTACTTGTCAGTTAAACATCGTTTAGAATAGAATAAAATCTGAATAGTGCTTCAATCAATCAAATGCATCACTGTTAATGTAGTGCAGTACATAATTGTTAAATAAAACTGTCTTTT
Organism: Garra rufa; assembly: GCF_049309525.1. Classification (NCBI taxonomy): domain Eukaryota; kingdom Metazoa; phylum Chordata; class Actinopteri; order Cypriniformes; family Cyprinidae; genus Garra; species Garra rufa. Next base: position 1,697,359 of record NC_133369.1, on the reverse strand, counting down.
ATTTGACATTTCCTTCCTATTCAGACACGGTCCTGTAACGTGTTTAAGTTGGCATGCTGTGTTCTCAGGCCTAAAAACGCTAAAGAGAAAAGCTTAAGGATAAAGAGGAAACTTTGCACGGCTGGATTAAACGTGCAGCTGAAGCAACAGATGCTGCGCTAGATCACAGAGAATCCAGAAGATATGAAGTGTGTCTTTACACATGCTTTCAGAGCTGCTTTCTCTGGGTTTATCAGAGCCAACGCTCCACGGAAAACCTGAGACGCAACCGCACATCTGTTAGCAATCACGTCAATGCTGATCGTACAACGCAATGGCTTACTCTGGTCTTTTATCGGTTTTCAGGTTTGTACGGATAATAGGAAACAAATGATACAAACACAGACTTGTAAACAGAATTTCATTTCACTCGTGGAGTTACAACTTTTAAACATTTTCAACACAAGGGTGAAAACACTGAGGATTAATGTTGTTTAGACACAATCTGCCATGAATTACAGCTCAAGATCTGCCTTGAGGAAATTTTCCGTGTTCAATATAATTTTAGCTTTATCAGCAATGCTTCTAGCATAATGTTGATTGCCATAGAAAATAATTTTGTAATAGCTTTTTAAAGCAAAATTTGAGAATACAGTAATGCAATTACAATGCAAATCTATTACACTGTAAACAAAATAAATTTTTGTTGTAATAAAGATTATTATATCATTTTACAAGAAAATCTGTTTTTCTACTACAGTTCATGTTTAACTGAATGTGCAATTTCTTACTCTGCATAAAATGTTTTTCTTAGATTTTTTGTCTTGTTGCCAAAATATCTAAAAATTCTTAAATCAAGAACAATTTTCTACACAAGTAAAAATATTTTTCAAAAATTAAGTGAGTTTTTGCTTAGAACAAGCAAAATAATCTGCCAATGGGGTAAGAAAAAAAATCTTTTTTCAAACAGAAAACAAGATATTTTTTTTTACCCCATTGGCAGATTATTTAGCTTGTTTCAAGCAAAAATGCACTTAATTTTGACTTGTTTTTACTGAAAACAAGAAAATGAATTTTACTTGTCTAGAAAATCCTACTTGATTTGCGAATGTTGAGATATTTTGGCTGAAAAAGCATTTTTTGCAGTGTAAATCAACGATTTTCTGGACAAGTAAAAATTATTGTCTTGTTTTCAGAAAAAAGTTAAAATTAAGTACATTTTTGCTTAAAATAATCTGCCAATGGTTTAAGAAAAATAATCTTGTTTTCAGTTTGAAATAATATTTTTTTGCTTACCCCATTGGCAGATTATTTTTCTTGTTCCAAGCAAAAACTCAAATCAATTTTGACTTTTTTTTTTTTTTTTTTTTTTGCAGTGTAAATTTCCTTTTCTTTATTTTTAATTCCAGAAAGAAAGAATTTTGCATGCATCTTTGTTTCTAATTAATCCTTTTTGAGGTAAGACTACTTTTCGTGGTGGATGAGCATCTGGTGATGCTTTACTGATGTAAATTCATTATGCATCATGTGAAAGTTACCATGTTTACTGTTTAACATGATCATGAATTTAAGTTAAATATTGGACTATTAAAATTGAAATACTGGATAATACACAGACACTGTGAGCAAGTGATATACTATATGGACGGTTGTTTCTGCCATTGAAGAAATAAAAATAATTTATTTTAAAATGATCTTTTTCTTGCAATTGCAAGTTTACATCTCACAATTATGACTTTTTTTGTAATTCAGATTTTTTTTCTCCTCAGAATTAAACTCGCAATTAAACTTGCAATTGTGTATTGAGTCAAAACTCGCAATTCTATTGTTTGTCTATTTCCGCCACTAAATAAAAAAATAATAAAAATAGGTCATTGCAACTTAAAAACTGAAAGAAAAAATGTCAGAACTGCGAGTTTATATCACATAATTCTGACTTTATTGTATGCAATTGTGTGTTTATAACATAATTCTGAGGAAAAAGACAAAATTGCATGATATAAAGTTACAATTGTGTGATACAAAGTCATAATTGTAAGATATAAACTTGCAATTGTAAGAAACTAGTCTTTTTTCATTAGAAGTGGACTCTATAACTTGCAATTAAGTGTTAAGTCAGAACTTAGGAAAAACAAGAGTATTTTCTTATGAGTTTCATGTAATGTTTATGTGTTGAACTGGTACTTTTTATACAGCGTGTATTTTAATGTTTGTTTGGTAAGCGCCTTAAAGTAAGACATGTCAGAATTATTTTCTGTAAAACTTAATTTATGCCACAGATCTCAAAAAATACTTTTAATAAACAGATATGAAAGCTGAGAAAAACTACCATGAAACTGCAGCAGTGTAAATCAATGCACAGAAGGATAAACACCTCTATAATCCTCCGATTCAAAGCACAGCTGGAATTCCTGACGCTCTGATTATTCCCGTTCCTTTGTTTTGTGAAAGAATGAAATCTTCCACGGCAGAGTCTCCCAAATCGGCTCGGCGCACGTGCGACGGTTTGGGAGAGAGCTATGAATAATAGATTTGAGGCCGTTGCCTCCTGTGGTGAGGTGATCGCTTAATTAGCCATGATTAGCAATGCTCAAACCCCAACGCTCAGACCACACAACAGTCAAAACTCATCTCATATATCATATTCAGTGTGACCTACTTAATTTAGGGAGGAATTGAAAATATTGACTTTCTGTCCTGAACACCTCCAGTCTAAGATGAGCCTCAAAATGCCCTAAAATAGTTTTAATTACTAAGCAAAAGTTGATCAAATCTTTATAGCGACACATCAAAGTGGAAGGAATCACTATTCCCATGAGCACTTAAAAAGACTGGATAATTAGTCAAACAATATTCATTCTTCTGCTGTCATTATTTATTTTATCAGATCATGCAGTGTATAATTTATTTTTAACCACTTTATGTCTCTGTTGTTGAATAAATCTCAATTTAAAAAAAAGAATTCAGTTAATAGTCTGTTTGTTGTCTTTCCTGAATGCACCATCTAAACAAATTGTTAAGAAGCTACCAACTTAACTTGAAAAGCAAACGAGAAAAACAAGGGTTTTGAAAGAATTTAATATTTTCATTAAACAATGATGCATTAAATTGATCAAAAGTGACACTAAAGACGTTGTAATGCTATAAAGATTTCTATTTCAAATAAATGCTGTTCTTTTGCACTTTCTGTTCATCAAAGCGTCCTGAAAAATACAATTTATCACATATCTACATATTAGAATGAAGAATTATGTGACACTTAAGACTGAGTAATGATGCTGAAAATTCAGCTTTGATCCCCAGCTTTGATATTTCAGAATTTTTACTGTATTTTTGATACATAAATGCAGCCTTGGTGAACAAAAGAGACTTCTTTCCAAAATATGAAGGGCACCCTCGAAACAAACTAAAAAAAGTATTTAGACATTTATAATCCGGAATGAGGAGTTCTAGCATGTTACGAATATCGCATGTATATGTGAAAAACCACGTAATGTACAATCGTTTATGCCCTATAAAAATGTGATTTAACCCCCGCCCAGTGGCCAATTTCTTTAAAATTTCTCACAGACCTTCGAGGCCATGAATTGAACAGGCCCACCAAGCTTTGTTCCAATCGGCCTCCGTTAGCCTTGCCTAATAGGTGCTCAAAATTCATCTGCCAATGGCAGCGATGTTTTTTTGAGATACGAAAATGTCCTTAAAGACACTTGTGGCACATTGGACCAATACCATGCACAGTGATTTTTGTGTTTGCCACCAAGCACCTAAGCTCCACGATTTGTGTTCAGAGTTTGGCTAAGAGATCTCATTCTGTTCAGAAGTTATAGGCGTTTTACTAAAAGTGGCCCTGCCCCTTTGGAAAGTTTTGGCCCCCATCAGGCCGATTGTGGCGAGCCTTGGTGACATTGTCGGTGGTGTAAGTACTACCATCCCTCTAAGTTTCAAGTCTCTACACATATGGTTTGGTCTGCTCAATTAGTTTAACGTGGGGATGGCCGTTCTAACAATTACAAAAGGGTTTCAGCGTTACTCGCATTGATGAATACAGACAAACGTAATCAAACATATCAATTGATTCACCGATTCAAATGTGTTCTTTTAATCTGACTCAACTAGGAGTGAACAACTCTTCCAGAATGCCTCCAAATCAAGTGAACCGCAGCTGTTGGTCTAAGTGCACTTGAAAGGAATGTTTTCCCTTCTTCACTACGGGCCGTTTTTGACAACCCTGATCCATTAGTCCAACAGGGCTGCTTTGTACCTCACCAAGAAAAAAAAAACCTCAGAGCCTTTTGTCGTGCAAATAACACCGGAACGAGCCCTTAATGGCAAACCCGCCGTGGGTCTACAACTCTCAACATGTTAGAAAATGTCAGCAACAGGTCGGAAAATGTTGCCGCGCTTCCTGCGGATCAAACGGCGGGACAGATAGAAAGGAAGCGATCTGTCGGCACGTCGGCTCGCCCTTCTTTCTCCGCTCTGGCAGCGAAGGGAATCCTGGCTGACCGACCGGATCTGATAACAATCGGAGCTCGCTAGAATTCCCTGAGAAGCGCGTGAGACTCAGAGGAGCCTGATCTCGCCGGGCAGGTTTCTCTCCTTTATGTACACACACACAGAGGAAAGAGAGATTGGTGTTGACAGCTTAACCTCTGGGCTCAGATATGGATCTCTGCTGACAGACTGAACCAGAACTGTCACACGACTGATGGGTGTCGTCTTCTCATTTAATAACACGCCTTCCCAGAGCATTAAGGTTTGTTACGACCTCTTTATCAGCAACCTCAGATCTGGATGCTTTTTTTCCACATGCATTTCAAAAACTTTCCTTCTGCCGTTTAACCCTATAAAGCCTACTGTATCATGTCTGATAAAGGCCTCTAAATGTTACTTGCTGTTAAACATTATCAAGTAAATGTCAAAATAACTTTAGTAATATTTCCAGATGAACACTTACTGAACTGAAGCAGCTTGGCTTTACTGGATTGTCTATGAATCATCTTTTAGAAAAAAACAGTAAGTCTAAAATCTGATCATCAGGATCTTTTGAGGAACGTTTGTTTCTTGAAGCTTTACTTTCACTGTTCCTCAGTGGAGGGATGATCTTCCCAAGCCTCCAAAACATCTCACATCTTTCAAGAAATGTTTACTTGTTCATCTCTCAATCATCATTGGATTGCACTGCATTGATGTTTACATCATTTCAATCTCATCTTACTAAGACATATTATTGGAGATATAGAATGACTACTGATATTTACATTATTTTTTTTGTCAGTATCAGACCAGATTTCATATTTTTGGTCAGTTTCATTTTCTTTTTTCCCCTATAAAATCCTGATTAGGGGTTCAAGCGCGTAGCACTAAAACCCTATTGTAATTGTTAGAATGGTCACAAATTAGCGATCTCCGTGTAAAACTGATTGTGCAGACCAAACCGTAAGTCTTAGAGACTTGAAACCTAGAGGGGTGGTGGTACTCACACCGCCAACAATGTCACCAAAGCTCGCCCCAATCAGCCTGACGGGGGCGCTACAGTGATCAAAAGTATGAAATTGCACATTTTGATTTTTTGCAATACCTACTTTTGAGAACTAGTCCTAGGTTTTTCACCCAATCAGAACCAAACCAGTGCAGAAAGATTCTCTGGAGAGTGAATTTATATAATTAAAGAAGTCAAACTTCCGACTTACCATCGCAAAGGGTCGCCAAAACATTCAAAAGGGGCAGGGCCACTTTTAGAAAAATGCCCATAACTCCTGAATGGAATGAGATATCTTCACCAAACTCAGAACACTTATGTAAGAGCTCAAAGGTCACAGGACAAAAATCACGGAGGTTAGCCACTTGGTGGTGCTATTACAGGGGGGGAAAAAAAACATAAAAATGGCCATACCTTCGCAATCTTTTGTCCTATAAACATGAAAATCACTGTGCACGGTCTTGGTCCAAAGTGTCTATAAGGATTTGCGTATTTGCGTATCTCAAAAAAACATGGGCACCATTGGACAAGGCTAACGGAGGCCGACCAGAACGAAACTCTGTAGGCCTACAGTAGTTGACTCATGGCCCCAAAGATCTGTAAGAAATCTGAAAGAAATTGGCCACTGGGTGGCGATATCAGGTAAACGATTGTACATTGTGCATTTTTTATCACATATACACATGATATTCAGATCATATCACAGAACTCCTCATTTGGACAACTTTGCCTCTAGAACCACTGCTGTCAATCAGCAGTGGTTCTTTTGCGAACTAGTCCTAGATTTTTTTGCTCAATCTGGGAAAAAAAACACTGCAGAACAATTCTCTAGATTCTCTAGATCAGTAATTATCAAATAAATGTTGAAATTTACCCTTTGGGAAGCTATAATGGGGTCATTTAGAAAAGGGGCCTATACGAATTTACCTGAAATCCTATAAAGCCTTAATGTAAAACTCAAAACTTCACAAAACCTGGTAAGCACATGTGACCGGTAATTCTAAACAAGAATGCAATGTTTTAAGAAGATCAGACCACAGCTGGCGCCATAACAGTCATAAACGTTATGAAACAATATTTCTATGTTAAATTACCTATATTTGCTAAAAAAAAAAAGTCTTGCTCCATGTCTTGTTTCGTTCGTTCTTAAATGCCTTAAAATTATTAAACCCGGTAATCACTGCTCGCAGCTTTATCAATTATTATGACACTCAACATAAAACGCAATGCAAACTTTGGATATTTTTTTAAATGCATGTACCTAATATTTTACCTATAGGTTCCATTATTATATTATTTGATATGTCAGGCTTTACAGGGTTAATAATAATAGTGACATATCTTACGCCCTCCTTAATGTGACCTTCAAGAGGTGAATGGAACAACCATTAGTGAAGTAACGCAAGCTAAGAAACAGCCGAACATGCTTACACAGTTAAATGTATCAAATTATTAGGAAATACCCAAAACATGCTCTGCAAAAGAGAATATTATAAAATATCTAGGGAAATCTGATCTCTCAAAGGTGCTTTAACAGAAAGCCAAGACCACCTCGAACTGCTTTTAAAAGCGTCTGAGACCACACGCAACACGAAGACAAGACTATTCAGCGAAGCATTTATTCTGGACACGGTCCTTGGCGACTCGCCGCACATATTCTGTGGTTTTGCAACAGTGAAACGAACAGAATGAAACGTTCTTACACCCAAACCTCACTGAAGAAAAGCCTCACCTCATTCTTTTGCCTTCAAAAAACGTCCTTGGCTGCCTAAAAGTGAGCGGCAGAGTGACAGAAAAGCAATTTGCTGCCTTTCACTGCCAGTGGCTTATGAGATGTGGTTTATGGAGACAGATCTAGATTGGCGTATTCGTACTTGCCCCAAGGCTACACAAGCTGAACTGGACTGAAGCCGTCTGCAGCAGAAAAATCCCTGCAATCATCTGAAATGGAGAGAAATGGTTTATTTTAGTTAGAAGAAGACAGCCATAGTCTTCTCTAAATCTAAATTACTACTTGTCATAATAATTTGGACATTCAAAAAGGCCCATACAATGATCTGTTCTATTCTAAAAGCATGCAAAACATTTGCATTTACAGACACAGGCTCATTTAAAATGCAAGCGGACAGACTCACGCTCTTTATTTAGGCTGCGTTCCTGAACTGCATTTAGCTAAACTAATTAGTAGTTCAGCAGCATTTGAGCGAGTATGATGTGTTGCGGTTGGCTTTCCTTGTATCTCTTTGGTTAAAAAAGACCAAGAATTCCAACATTTGCAAGCCACCTGCATACTTAATATGCATGTCTGCATACTTCATGTTCATGCGATCCACCACAGATCTCCAGACAACAAACCACACGTCATTTCTTTTTCAAAAATTTCCACACACCCAAAGATTGTTGCATGTAAACATCCATAACTGCATAGTTGGATTTAGTGCACTACTAGTCCTGTGGACTATTTTGTGTAATCATGATAAGAGTTTACATGACATACTTGATGATTAATATACAGTTTCATATTAAAAGCCTTGGAAAATCACTGTTAACACTACAAAGATTTAATCAAACTCAAGACGGCGCGTGGAAAATGTGCCAATTGCCTTAAACAATGACAGTAATTGGATTCTTCCACAATCGCAAATCATAAACGCACTGCAAAAACCTTCATTTCTCATTTATACACATACAGTACAAGCACAAGCACATAACCTTCCTCAAAGTCAGACTAGAAAGTTTCTGTCTGAGAAATGTGCATCAGTACAGATCAATTTCTGCTTTAATAATTCATCAGCCCGCTCTATTCTACTTTAGCCAGCGGTTGACATTAGGGATACCTTTAGATTCTCTGGGAATTAAAGCTTGTAATCAGGCATGCAATGTGCAATTCTGAAAACACCTTTGTATTCCTCTTCTTTTTTTTTTCCGGATGAAAACTTCAAAGACGTCACAGCAAACCCTCACATCTTCAAGGTGAAAATGTGTGTACTCCATTTTATCAAGCTTGAGGAGAGACTCCAAGAGAATTAGCACAGAAAAATTAAATTGGTCTCATTGAGGCCTAGCGCTATAAGACATTCATTTTTAATGTGGCGACTGCACCGCTCACACAGCGCCGTCCTGATTTCTGATCAGCCTCTGAGCTAAAGCTTAATTTTCCACCCCGTCAGCTTAAAATAACAGAGAAAGCAGAATAAAACAAAGGCTGAGAGTTCAACTGTTAGGTCCAAAACTCTCTTTTCACACTGTGATTTTTGCCATTTGCATCATACTATTAGTACCTGCATGCAAGTACTAGAAATGGGAATTATGAATCCTTGAACTTAATGATTTTAGTTCTTGAACTTTAAAAAAGGCATCAAATAATAGTCTATCTTTAATATTAAGCATTAGTCAACAGTGTAACATGGGTTACGCAATCAGATTATTTTTTCAAGTAACTAGTAAAGTAACACATTACTTTTTTAAATCTTGTACAGGCTTTGCAAAACACATCTTTATGTTGAAACTTTGCACACACATTCATAACACTAACTGAAAAATATTCACCAAATTTCATGAAGAAATAAAAAGTTTAACCAATATTTTGAGCAGCTTGAAAATCAAGTGTTGGTCAATTTGGCCCCAGCGCAAAACTTGTAACAAAGTTTGTAGAGCCTTTCCAAAACACATCTATGTTTTGAAACTTTGCATGTCCATCCATGCCTCAAAATGAAAAATATTTACCAAATTTCAAGATGAAATAAATCGTTTAACCAGTATTTTTAGCAGTATGAATAATTAAAATCTGCAATAATTAAATGTTATATAATACAAATATCCTTTATGTATTAAATCCAATACAAAGTAACACAAAAGTAACGCAACACATTACTTTCCATAAAGGTAAATAATATAATTAGTTACTTTTTTAGGCTGTAATGCAATATTGTAATCCATTACTTTCCATTAAATGTAACTAAGTAACATAATTAGTTACTTTAAGAAGTAATGCAATATTGTAACGCATTACTTTCCATAAAAAGTAACTAAGTAACATAATTAGTTACCTTTTTGAGGAGTAACAAAATATTGTAATGCATTACTTTCCATAAAAGTAACTAAGTAACATAATTAGTTACTTTTTTAGGGAGTAATCCAATATTGTAATGCATTACTTTCCATAAACGTACCTAAGTAACATAATTAGTTAATTTTTAAGGGAGTTACGGAATATTGTAACGTATTACTTTCCATAAAAGTAACTAAGTAACATAATTAGTTACTTTTTTAGGGAGTAACGCAATATTGTAACGCATTACTTTCCATAAAAAGTAACTAAGTAACATAATTAGTTACTTTTTTAGGGAGTAACGCAATATTGTAACGCATTACTTTCCATAAAAAGTAACTAAGTAACATAATTAGTTACTTTTTTAGGGAGTAACGAAATATTGTAATGCATTACTTTCCATAAAAGTAACTAAGTAACATAATTAGTTACTTTTTTTAGGGAGTAACAAAATATTGTAATGCATTACTTTCCATAAAAGTACCTAAGTAACATAATTAATTACTTTTTTAGTGAGTAACGCAATATTGCAACGCATTACTTTCCATAAAAAGTAACTAAGTAACATAATTAGTTACTTGTTTATGGAGTAATCCAATATTGTAATGCATTACTTTCCATAAACGTACCTAAGTAACATAATTAGTTAATTTTTTAGGGAGTAACGAAATATTGTAACGTATTACTTTCCATAAAAAGTAACATAATTATTATTGTAATTAATTACATTTAAAAGCAACTTTTCCCAACATTGCCAGTCAGTGCTGATTGGATATTGTATAGTTAATGACTTGTGATTCAACAAATGAGTCACATGTTAATTCTGTAACCATTCTGACTGATATATAGTAGGCGAAAAAGCAGCATGCAGAATATAACACTACACAGAACACTTATTTTAATGGTCATGAAGTATTTAAAAGAAGTACTTGTGATTTCAGATGCAGGCAACAATTTGAGACTCATTTTAATTGACTAATTCAAAAGAACTGGCACATTAAGTCATTCTTGCAAAAATCGGACTACACTGGCTGTGCTGTTTTTTAGTTTTGCGTGTTACAGGAAAGTATATATAATGCTTATCAAATGAAATGACATAATAAGTCACATTTGTACATGCAATTTAAATAACGACTATGATGTGCAAGATCATGCAAGATAATGCAATGCATTTTTGAACAGGCATCACAAACGGCTAACACCGGATTGCATTCACATCAGTCAAGAAAGCCGAAAACTGAAGCCAAACGACTCAAGATGCACTAAAAGCGTGAAAGTGTCCTATGAGGCTTGCCGAAGCGAGGATTAAACCGGCTTCCCAGAACACGCAAAGCGCTACTTGAAAGTCGCGCATACGTGCGAAACACATAAATGACTGGGAGAGTCTTCAGATACAGTTATTATGAGATTATACGAGCTCTGGATTAACTTGTAAGAGCATAAATATTTTGTGTTGCTAATGGGAGGTTTTGTACAGTGTGTTGACTGATGGTTGACTGATTTTACTGGGGATTTCACAGGCAGCAACGAGAGACAAGCGCTCATTATACCGCTGCCCTGAACTGCTGATAAAAACATGATGAAATAACTGAAGGGAAAAGAGCAGAGAGAGAGAAGAAATGAAGAAACAAAGTTTGTGAGTAAGGATGGAAATCAGCAGGAATTTAACTAAGACCCATGAAAACATTTCACAAGAACCGGTTGATGAGAGTCATTCATTTGTGATTCACTGGTTGCACTTGAATGTTTGCATTTTGTGCAATGAGCAAGGATAATGCAATAGAAGAAGAGTTATGGTATTTGTATTATTTCACAGTGCCCATTCCTTTCTCTCATCACTTTCAATTCACATCTAAAATATCACAAAACATAATTTCTTTAGTTGTAAAGCTGTAGACTCACAGGGTTTCATCCACATCTGTGGAATAATGTACATGTTCTAGAACTACAATGCAAAAAATATTTTCTTACTCAATTTAGTCTTGTTTTCCAGTACAAGTATTTACTGGAATAGCAACATAACATAAGATACTAGGTGTTGTTTTCTAAAATTCTTGCTTAAAACAAGAAAAAAATATCTGCCAGTAGGATCAAAAAATAATCTTGTTTTTCCTTCATAATTAAGTAGATTTTTCGGACTCCTTTGGCAGATATTTTTCTTGTTTAAAGCAAACTTTTTCTGAAAGCAAGACATCATTTTGCTTCTCAAGTAAATGTATCTTGATTTAAGAATGTTATATATTTGTAGTGTAAAACAAGACAAAATACTAAGTAAGAAAATGTCATGAAACCATTAACAGTTTCATTATTACTTTAAAAATATGCTCTCGATTCCCAATCTTACACTTTAAAACTAAGCAAAATAGTCAATGTTTAGTTCGTTTTTGAAAAAAAGACGATGACTAAATAAGCTTTCCATTGATGTGTGTTTGTTAGAACAGGACAATATTTGGCCAAGATACAACTATTTGAAAATCTGGAATCTGAGGGTAAATAAATCTAAATATTTAGAAAATCACCTTTAAAGTTGTCCAAATGAAGTTCTTAGCAATGCATATTACTAATCAAAAATTAAGTTTTAATATCTTTATGGTAGGAAATTTACAAAATCTTTATCTTCATAGAACATGATCTTAATGATTTTTGACACAAAAGAAAAATCTATATTTTTGACCCATACAATGCTATAAATATACCCATGTGGCTAATGAATTATTTTATAATTCTTAATCAAAAATCCATTTAATTTATCTGCCAATGGATTTTTTCACCATTGCAATGTATTGTGTGATTGTCTTTCTTTGATGAATACATGCAATATCCTTTAGCAGGCAATATAATCATCAAACCTGCTTTTTATAACAACCTTCATGCCTTAGAACAAGTATATATACATATAAAATGATAATTTATGATGCTTTAAGATGCTAATATGATTTAGGTGTCTTGCTAGGTTTTGGCTGAGAGCCACAGTCTCCATATGCTTAGAGTAAACTGTGCCAACCACAACAGCCTGATTGCATGCTTTCGGTTTCACCGTGTCTGGTTTGGTTAGTTGTTAAGGTGATGCGTCGCCCACACAGAGTCTGTGACCACAGAAGGTATCATGATACATCAGTACAGAATCTGAAATCATATTGGATTCATTCAGAGTGGTGAGAATTTATGTAAACCAAAAATGTTTGAATAACACAAAATGCATTGTGCAATTAAAATGTGAGATGCATTGCAGTGGAATGCATTTAAAAAATAATAACTGTTTTTAAATTGTGAGAAGATGCAAAATATGCAAGATGTGAATGCAATGACCAAATATGCAGTGACTTCTTCACCTCTGAATGCAGCGATTGAAGTTTTGTTAAAAAAAATCATGTTATTAACATGCAAACAAATATGTGAATTGTACTGCAAATCATATTGGATTCATTCAGTGATTTAACCAAAAATGTTTGAATCACACGAAATGCATTGTGTATTTAAAATGTGAGATGCAGGGCAGTAGAATAAACAGAAATGCAAGGTATAGAGATGCATTTTTTTATTTAACTGTTTTTAAATTGTGAGAAGATGCAAAATATTCAAGATGCAAATGCAACAGCCAAATGTGTCCGCCTAGTGTAGAAAAACAATGGAAATGGCAAAAATGCATTCTATGTGAACTGCCTCTATCACAGAAACAGAAAAAGTGATTTCCAGACTAAAACACTGGGTTTTTCTTTTAATCACAGCCATAAATTATGAAAATGGTTATCAGGAGTGGCCTTTGAATTGAATTTGCATTTGCATAAAATGATAATTAATTTACATGAAATGTAAATGAAAAAAAAAATGCAGAGCTGCTTTTGATGCAACCTGTAAAAATGGGCAACAAAATATATTTGCATTGCTTGTGTGCTGTTTAAACATGCTGCATGAAACAGACCTTACACTCTTTAAAGGATCTTTAAAGAACCATCGCTTTTTTTTTTTTTACCTTTTTATAATCTGAAGAACTTTCTTTCGCCACAAAGAACTTTTTTTGAAACAGATAGGTTCTTCAGATGTTAAAGGTTCTTTATTGAACCATTAAGACAAACAGGGTTCTTCTATGGCATCATGAAGCACCTTTATTTTTAAGAGAGTAGTATTTGCATGTATGGAATTGCAAAATTTGCTGAACTATCCTGGAAATTTCAGTCAGACTCCACTACAAAAACTTTAAATAAAAATATGTATTGTAAAATATTGCATTGCCTTTTTGTAATGCAAACTCCAGATTCCGATGGGATTTCTCAATATCGTCTATGTAGAGAAAAAAAAAACCTTTTCTTACATAGACAATAGCATGCTTTCTTTGACTGAGCCGTGAAAATAAAAACAAACCCTTTACATGCCTGGAGGGAGTGTCACAATAATAAACCCATCCTTTCGAACAGTTAATTCCCAACTCAGCTTCAGAGGCTCAGGCATCTGAGTAAAGCAGGGACCCGGATGCCTCTTTTCTCTGGAACATAAACCAGCACTTTAGAGAGGGCTTTGTATCAGGTGACTCCCACGGGAGCGGCGTGTCTCCCTGGAGAATCTGTGCCATGTGAAACTCGAGAACCTTGTCATAATGCCGTGTCCTCAGAGACGAGCCTGGCAGCAGCCCCAACGCCTTTGCAGCTGCCGCCGCGCTGAAGGAGTTACGACTAGCTTCCGCGCCGCTGCGTTTGAAGACTTGGGAAAGGTGAACACAAGAAGGACATTCTGCCGTTCAAGTATTCCAAGCGAGATCTTCAACACACACTGAAAACTACGACCTTGTAATTCTCGCGTCCCGGAACAGGCCTCATGAAAACCGTCTCCAGTGTTTGGAGAGATGCCCGAGGGCTTTTTCTCTCCAGCCAGCATAGATGGAGTGTTTTGTTATGGTCTCATTATTTTAGCTTGTGCGCTCTTGCCCAGAATATATTGCTTCAACTCTAACTGGATCCCATCTTTCAACACGGCCCATTATTAAATGGACACCTACGGAAGTCCAGGCTTGTTACGGCTGCCGTTCACTCGCAATTTTCAAGCACTCCAACTGATTGTGTTTCAAGTGAAAAGACTAGGCTACTTTTCAGCGCTTGTCCAAAAACACTTTAACTTAATGATGAACATTCACCAGAAAGGACCTGCTTTAGCAACAACTAAATCTAAGCCAAAAAATAAAAAAAAACCATCTTTCCCACATTACTCCAAATATCCTACTAGATGAGCCTTACATTAAGAATCATAATTTAAGTAAGACTCTACAAAGTTGCAAGCCTACCCAAAACACTATGTAGACAAATATATATATATACAATTTGCCATTTGTTGGTGAATCAGACTGCATCAGCGATGCTGTTTGTGTTTGATTCAATAGAATCTGCACTTTTGAGCCATTTGTTGGTGAATCAGAATGCATTGGCCATGCTGGTTGTCTTTGATTCACTATTAGAATCAGCTCTTTTGAGCCACTTGTTGGTGAATCAGACTGTATCATCTGTTGCACTGTTTGTGTTTGATTCACTACTAGAACTGGTTCATTTGAGCCATTTGTTGATTAATCAGACTGCATCGGCGACGCTGTTTGTGTTTGATTCAATAGAATTGGCTCTTTTGAGTCATTTGTTGGTGAATCAGATTGCATCCACTGCACAGTTTGTGTCTGATTCACTAGAATCGGCTAATTTGATCCATTTGTTGGTGAATCAGACTTTATCAGCCATGCTGGTTGTTTGATTCACTACTAGAATCGGATCTTCTGAGCCATTTGTTGGTGAAGCATACTGAATCGGTCACTCTGGTTGTGTTTTATTCACTACTAGAATCAGTTGTTTTGAGCCATTTGTTGGTGAATCAGATTGCATCCACTGCACTGTTTGTGTCTGATTCACTAGAATCTGCTCTTTTGAGCCATTTGTTGGTGAATCATACTGCATCAGTGACACTGTTTGTGTTTGATTCAATAGAATCTGCACTTTTGAGCCATTTATTGGTGAATCAGACTGCATTGGCCAAGCTGGTTGTGTCCGATTCACTAGAATTGTCTCTTTTGAGCCATTTGTTGGTGAATCAGACTGCATTGACCGTACTGGTTGTGTTTGATTCACTACTAGATTTGTCTCTTTGAGCCATTTGTTGGTGAATCAGACTTAATATTTTGTGTCTGATTCACTACAAAGAATTACATTTGAACCATTTGTTGGTGAATCAAACTGTATCATCCGTTGGACTGTTTGTGTTTGATTCACTACAGAAGATTGGCTCATTTGAGTCTTTTGTTGGTGAATCAGACTTTATCGGCCACACTATTTGTGTTTGATTCACTATTAGAATCGGCTCTTTTGAGCCACTTGTTGGTGAATCAGACTGCATCCGCTGCACTGTTTGTGTTTGATTCATTACAGAAGATTGGCTCATTTGAGTCTTTTGTTGGTGAATCAGACTTTATCGGCCACACTATGTGTGTTTGATTCACTATTAGAATCGGCTCTTTTGAGCCACTTGTTGGTGAATCAGACTGTATCATCTGTTGCACTGTTTGTGTTTGATTCACTACTAGAACTGGTTCATTTGAGCCATTTGTTGATTAATCAGACTGCATCGGCGACGCTGTTTGTGTTTGATTCAATAGAATTGGCTCTTTTGAGTCATTTGTTGATGAATCAGATTGCATCCACTGCACAGTTTGTGTCTGATTCACTAGAATCGGCTAATTTGATCCATTTGTTGGTGAATCAG
Source organism: Garra rufa (assembly GCF_049309525.1). Classification (NCBI taxonomy): domain Eukaryota; kingdom Metazoa; phylum Chordata; class Actinopteri; order Cypriniformes; family Cyprinidae; genus Garra; species Garra rufa. The sequence goes on along the minus strand of NC_133369.1, from coordinate 1,681,112 downwards.
ACTTTATCGGCCATGCTGGTTGTTTGATTCACTACTAGAATCGGATCTTCTGAGCCATTTGTTGGTGAATCATACTGAATCGGTCACTCTGGTTGTGTTTTATTCACTACTAGAATCAGTTGTTTTGAGCCATTTGTTGGTGAATCAGATTGCATCCACTGCACTGTTTGTGTCTGATTCACTAGAATCTGCTCTTTTGAGCCATTTGTTGGTGAATCATACTGCATCAGTGACACTGTTTGTGTTTGATTCAATAGAATCTGCACTTTTGAGCCATTTATTGGTGAATCAGACTGCATTGGCCAAGCTGGTTGTGTCCGATTCACTAGAATTGTCTCTTTTGAGCCATTTGTTGGTGAATCAGACTGCATTGACCGTGCTGGTTGTGTTTGATTCACTACTAGATTTGTCTCTTTGAGCCATTTGTTGGTGAATCAGACTTAATATTTTGTGTCTGATTCACTACAAAGAATTACATTTGAACCATTTGTTGGTGAATCAAACTGTATCATCCGTTGGACTGTTTGTGTTTGATTCACTACAGAAGATTGGCTCATTTGAGTCTTTTGTTGGTGAATCAGACTTTATCGGCCACACTATTTGTGTTTGATTCACTATTAGAATCGGCTCTTTTGAGCCACTTGTTGGTGAATCAGACTGCATCCGCTGCACTGTTTGTGTTTGATTCATTACAGAAGATTGGCTCATTTGAGTCTTTTGTTGGTGAATCAGACTTTATCGGCCACACTATGTGTGTTTGATTCACTATTAGAATCGGCTCTTTTGAGCCACTTGTTGGTGAATCAGACTGTATCATCTGTTGCACTGTTTGTGTTTGATTCACTACTAGAACTGGTTCATTTGAGCCATTTGTTGATTAATCAGACTGCATCGGCGACGCTGTTTGTGTTTGATTCAATAGAATTGGCTCTTTTGAGTCATTTGTTGATGAATCAGATTGCATCCACTGCACAGTTTGTGTCTGATTCACTAGAATCGGCTAATTTGATCCATTTGTTGGTGAATCAGACTTTATCGGCCATGCTGGTTGTTTGATTCACTACTAGAATCGGATCTTCTGAGCCATTTGTTGGTGAATCATACTGAATCGGTCACTCTGGTTGTGTTTTATTCACTACTAGAATCAGTTGTTTTGAGCCATTTGTTGGTGAATCAGATTGCATCCACTGCACTGTTTGTGTCTGATTCACTAGAATCTGCTCTTTTGAGCCATTTGTTGGTGAATCATACTGAATCGGTCACTCTGGTTGTGTTTTATTCACTACTAGAATCAGTTGTTTTGAGCCATTTGTTGGTGAATCAGATTGCATCCACTGCACTGTTTGTGTCTGATTCACTAGAATCTGCTCTTTTGAGCCATTTGTTGGTGAATCATACTGCATCAGTGACACTGTTTGTGTTTGATTCAATAGAATCTGCACTTTTGAGCCATTTATTGGTGAATCAGACTGCATTGGCCAAGCTGGTTGTGTCCGATTCACTAGAATTGTCTCTTTTGAGCCATTTGTTGGTGAATCAGACTGCATTAACCGTGCTGGTTGTGTTTGATTCACTACTAGATTTGTCTCTTTGAGCCATTTGTTGGTGAATCAGACTTAATATTTTGTGTCTGATTCACTACAAAGAATTACATTTGAACCATTTGTTGGTGAATCAAACTGTATCATCCGTTGGACTGTTTGTGTTTGATTCACTACAGAAGATTGGCTCATTTGAGTCTTTTGTTGGTGAATCAGACTTTATCGGCCACACTATTTGTGTTTGATTCACTATTAGAATCGGCTCTTTTGAGCCACTTGTTGGTGAATCAGACTGCATCCGCTGCACTGTTTGTGTTTGATTCATTACAGAAGATTGGCTCATTTGAGTCTTTTGTTGGTGAATCAGACTTTATCGGCCACACAATGTGTGTTTGATTCACTATTAGAATCGGCTCTTTTGAGCCACTTGTTGGTGAATCAGACTGTATCATCTGTTGCACTGTTTGTGTTTGATTCACTACTAGAACTGGTTCATTTGAGCCATTTGTTGATTAATCAGACTGCATCGGCGACGCTGTTTGTGTTTGATTCAATAGAATTGGCTCTTTTGAGTCATTTGTTGATGAATCAGATTGCATCCACTGCACAGTTTGTGTCTGATTCACTAGAATCGGCTAATTTGATCCATTTGTTGGTGAATCAGACTTTATCGGCCATGCTGGTTGTTTGATTCACTACTAGAATCGGATCTTCTGAGCCATTTGTTGGTGAATCATACTGAATCGGTCACTCTGGTTGTGTTTTATTCACTACTAGAATCAGTTGTTTTGAGCCATTTGTTGGTGAATCAGATTGCATCCACTGCACTGTTTGTGTCTGATTCACTAGAATCTGCTCTTTTGAGCCATTTGTTGGTGAATCATACTGAATCGGTCACTCTGGTTGTGTTTTATTCACTACTAGAATCAGTTGTTTTGAGCCATTTGTTGGTGAATCAGATTGCATCCACTGCACTGTTTGTGTCTGATTCACTAGAATCTGCTCTTTTGAGCCATTTGTTGGTGAATCATACTGCATCAGTGACACTGTTTGTGTTTGATTCAATAGAATCTGCACTTTTGAGCCATTTATTGGTGAATCAGACTGCATTGGCCAAGCTGGTTGTGTCCGATTCACTAGAATTGTCTCTTTTGAGCCATTTGTTGGTGAATCAGACTGCATTGACCGTGCTGGTTGTGTTTGATTCACTACTAGATTTGTCTCTTTGAGCCATTTGTTGGTGAATCAGACTTAATATTTTGTGTCTGATTCACTACAAAGAATTACATTTGAACCATTTGTTGGTGAATCAAACTGTATCATCCGTTGGACTGTTTGTGTTTGATTCACTACAGAAGATTGGCTCATTTGAGTCTTTTGTTGGTGAATCAGACTTTATCGGCCACACTATTTGCGTTTGATTCACTATTAGAATCGGCTCTTTTGAGCCACTTGTTGGTGAATCAGACTGCATCCGCTGCACTGTTTGTGTTTGATTCATTACAGAAGATTGGCTCATTTGAGTCTTTTGTTGGTGAATCAGACTTTATCGGCCACACTATGTGTGTTTGATTCACTACTAGAATCGGATCTTCTGAGCCATTTGTTGGTGAATCATACTGAATCGGTCACTCTGGTTGTGTTTTATTCACTACTAGAATCAGTTGTTTTGAGCCATTTGTTGGTGAATCAGATTGCATCCACTGCACTGTTTGTGTCTGATTCACTAGAATCTGCTCTTTTGAGCCATTTGTTGGTGAATCATACTGAATCGGTCACTCTGGTTGTGTTTTATTCACTACTAGAATCAGTTGTTTTGAGCCATTTGTTGGTGAATCAGACTGCATCAGTGACACTGTTTGTGTTTGTTTCAATAGAATCTGCACTTTTGAGCCATTTGTTGGTGAATCAGACTGCATTGACCGTGCTGGTTGTGTTTGATTCACTACTAGATTTGTCTCTTTTGAGCCATTTGTTGGTGAATCAGACTTAATCGTTTGTGTCTGATTCACTACAAAGAACCGGCTCATTTGAACCATTTGTTGGTGAATCAAACTGTATCATCTGTTGGACTGTTTGTGTTTGATTCACTACAAAAGATTGGCTCATTTGAGTCTTTTGTTGGTGAATCAGACTGCATCCGCTGCACTGTTTGTGTTTGATTCACTACTAGAATCTGCTCTTTTGATCCATTTATTGGTGAATCAGACTGCATCCGCTGCGCTGTTTGTGTTTGATTCATTACAAAGAACTCGGCTCATTTGAGCCATTTATTGGTGAATCAGCTTTGATTCACTAAAAAAGAACAGACTCATAAGAGTCATTCATTCACAATTAATATCACATTGGCAGCACTGTTTGTATTTGATTCACTATTAAGAACCAGCTCATTAAAGAGTCATTTGAATCAGAAAGAGCTTGTTTGTGAATAAGCCTACACTGGTGGTTGCGTTGTATGTTTGTTCATGCGGGACAACTCAATAGAAAGACATTTCTTGCTATCTGTTTCCCTGTACACTGTATTTTTTAAAGCATCACATTCACTACAAACTGCAAACTTATATTCATGAGTTAATATTCACAGGAGCGATAGAGTTTGCATAGACCACACATTTAAAAACATATTTTAGACAGAATGAAAGACATTATCCTCTGCCAACCATCCTTTTTATGTTCACAAGCTGATAACAAGACTTAAAGATGACATACTGACAGGAGTTGCAATGTCCAGATGACTGATGTCTATTTACATGCTCCGTTCAAACGTGACGCCTTCTTGAACTGGAGAATTAACCTCAAGTGGCCTCAATTAGGCTGAAATACTGAGGTCCTGTAACAGAAAACAACAGCAAATAATTATCTAAGACATAAAATGCAATATCCAAGCCATGTCGAAGTGGTTAGAGCAGCTCACAGGAATGATTTGCATGTGCTTGTCCTTCATTACGTGACCAAGGCCTGAGCGATATATTCCGTATTTACAATATATTATCACAATGATTTTGCTGGTGATAAACAGTAACATTGTGGATATTATGAAGATTTTAGTACACTTTTTATTGTCCATTAAGTTTCCTAAAAATGACAAGATGATTCGTGATAATGATTGATTCATTGATTAAATGATTGAGTAAAAACATCCTCAGTAAAAACAGAGTTACTAGGTTTGATTCACTTAATTAAATATACAAACTGTCTATTGGATTGAATAATGAAAGCAACGTTTCGAATTTAATTTGACTTAATGGGAACATTTGCAAAACGTTCTTAGAATATATTTGTGTAGCTCTATTCAATGATTTGTGCTTTTTTATCGCTCATAAGTATCAATATAAGTTTCAGTGTGGCAGCTTCCATGCATTATTAAAAATATATGATACTAAATATTGATACTTCTCCTCTATGCATTGTTATATTGATGGACACGAATGTAAATGACTAAAAATGATTCTTCCTTCTGTTAAGTTACTGAAAAAAACATAGAAAACATGTCTTGATCATTCACTTATTTATTAAATTACTTGCATTTAGTAGATGCCAACTGAATTGCCCAACGAATAGTAAATGAATGTTCTTGACTACAGTGAGCGTTTGGTTGAAATGATGCATTCTCTGATTGGAAAACAGGGGAATTTGAGAATAATATGGAGAAAATATTTTCGCCACCAAAAATTCAAAAGGTGTTTTTCACATGACTCACACGCGAGGCATTTTGTAAACCTACTATTTCATTTGAGAAGCAGAGTGGTAAGACAGAAAAGAAAATCCCCTTCGCCAAAGCTTGATTTCCCCAGCTGAACCCTGAGGATATTCTTCTGATAATGACCTGCTCTCGACAGAATCCTGCTCTCTGCTCTCAGATCCGACCGACTGGGTGCTAATTACGCTAAAGTCAGAAGACAGCATGGACAGAAATGTACATCTACCCCAGGATATTCATTATAATGAGCGTACACATTTCTTCGGCTTATTAAGGGTGGCGGAAGTCGGTTATCATCAGCGAGTAGCAGTGAACTCGAGACAGCATCCTCCCACGGGCCACGTCTCCGGTTCTTCTGTCAGAGAAACACAGATTACAGCACGCGGGCCAGAACACGAGCCTTGCCCCATTACAGGCTCACAATGAAAATATGTCCGGAAGCTCGCTCTTTCTACCCTCATGGAAAAACATCCATCTTTTGCCAGGCGACAGGGTTGCTTGTCATTACAGGGCTCCCTGTGGCAGCCGTGATGAAAGACGTGTGCATTCCCAGAAGTCTGTGGGCCAGAGAGACAGTAGATCTGAGGAGGACGCTGACTGTAGTTCACAGCTTCAGAGTTTGTGCAACATGCCATGCTCTTCCTGCATCTGTGTGCATTACAAAGACAATTGCTTTAATAACACACTACTCACACTATTTCATTTAGCATTTAGCAGATACTTTTATCCAAAGTGATTCTGCATTTCTGATGTACATTTACCAGTTCATGCATGGAAATCTAACTCATGATGTGAACATACTACCTGACAAACCTTGATATTGCTTGCTATTTGTACTTCCTCTGCATTTGATGTCTTTTTTCTTAAACCCTTTTGTAAAGTGGGTTTCTCACACTTCTTTTCAGTATTGCAACAGTTTAGTAATTGAGGTCCAAAAAACTAACAACCAACAACAAACTTTGACAGATTTTTGGACTGTGAAACTCAACTCCATAAAGAAACTATTAATTTTCCTTGAATAATTCAGAATATGAGTTTCAATTTCAAGTAAACTTTGAGTCTTGAATTTCATATGGTGTCATGTTTTTTTATATTTTAGTGTTTGACAAGCTACAGTAAAGGTTTTCTATTTTTTATGTGATTCTTTGATGTTTTTCAAAGTGTTGATTTTTGGCTAATTGCATGGAAACCAACAAGGGTCCGTTTGTCCTCAACTTAAAAGTTGTAATAAATTTTGTGCAGCCTTTTCAAAACACATTTATATGTTGAAACTTTACATGCACATTCATAATACTAAATGAAAAATATTCACCAAATTTCACAAAGTAATAAATAGTTTAAAAGTGTTGGTCAGTTTGGCCCCAACGCAAAAGTTGTAACAAATTTTGTACAGCCTTTCCAAAACACATCTATATGTTGAAACTTTGCATGCACATTCATAACCATACAATGAAAATATTCACCAAATTTCAGGAATAATTAAATAATTTAACCAGTATTTTGAGCATTTTAAATCTAGTGTGGGTCAAATTGGCTGCAACTTAAAAGTTGTAATACATTTTGTACAGCCTTTGCAAAACACATCTATATGCTGAAACTTTGCACACACATTCATTATACTAAATGAAAAATCTTCTTAAGTCTTAAGTCGCTGGGGTATATTTGTAGCAATAGCCAAAAATACATTGTATGGGTCAAAATTATTGATTTTTCTTTTATGCCAAAAATCATTAAGAAATTAAGTAAAGTTCATGTTCCATGAAGATTTTTTGTAAAATTCCTACTGTAAACATATCAAAATGTATTTTTTTATTTGTAATATACATTGTTAAGAACCTAATTTGGACAACTTTAAAGGTGATTTTCTCAGTCTTTTTGATTTTTTTGCATCCTCAGATTTCTGATTTCAAATAGATGTATCTCAGCCAAATATTGTCCTATCCTAACAAACCATACAATAGAAAGCTTATTTATTGAGCTTTCATATGATGTATAAATCTCAGTTTTGTCAAATTTAACCTTATGACTGGTTTTGTGGTCCAGGGTCACATTTCAGGAATAAATAAATAGTTTAACCAATATTTAGAGCAGTTTGAAAATCGAGTGTTGGTCACTTTGATCCCAACACAAAAGTTTTAAAAAAATTTGTACATCCTTTCCAAAACACATCTATGTATTGAAACTTTGCATGCCCATTTATGCCTCAAAATGAAAAATATTCACCAAATTTTAAGATGAAATCAATAGTTTAACCAGTATTTTTAGCAGTATGAAAATTGAGTGTTGGTCAATTTGACCCCAACACAAAAGTTGTAACAAATTTTGTATAGCCTTTCCAAAACACATCTATTTGTTGAAACTTTTCATACCCATCTATGCCTTAAAATGAAAAATATTCACCAAATTTCAAGATGAAATCAGTAGTTTAACCAGTATTTTGAGCAGTATGAAAATCGAATATTGGTCAATTGACCCCAACACAAGTTGTAATAATTTTGGTACAGTCTTTCCAAAACACATCTATGTATTGAAACTTTGCATGCCCATTTATGCCTCAAAATGAAAAATATATTCACCAAATTTTAAGATGAAATCAATAGTTTAACCAGTATTTTTAGCAGTATGAAAATCGAGTGTTGGTCAATTTGACCCCAACACAAAAGTTGTAACAAATTTTGTATAGCCTTTCCAAAACACATCTATTTGTTGAAACTTTGCATACCCATCTATGCCTTAAAATGAAAAATATTCACCAAATTTCAAGATGAAATCAGTAGTTTAACCAGTATTTTGAGCAGTATGAAAATCGAATATTGGTCAATTGACCCCAACACAAGTTGTAATAATTTTGGTACAGTCTTTCCAAAATACATCTATGTGTTGAAAATTTGCACATTTATTCATGCCCATAAATGAAAAAAACTTCACCAAATTTTAAGAAGAAATAAATCATTTAGAAGTATTTCGAGCAGATTGACAATCAATTTTGAGTCAAACTGACTTGGTGAAATTATATTTTCCTCTACTGTATACATGTATATTGCTGGAATGATAATAAACTTGACTAAAATAAATTATTTTAATGTATGGTGAATGTTTTGTAGAGTTGGTCCAGTGGTTTCGAACCTGAGGTTGTGGTTAATTGGACCTCCCAGACTCTGCAGGTGTTCTGAAATGGTCATCTGGACAAAAACTGAGGCTGGACGGAAGGACGTTCTGTTGTCATTTGTGTAACTGAAACAGAGAACAAGAAAAAGTAAACAAACGTACAGTTCTGATCCAACACATTCATTCTGCTTTACACAAATTTTGCACATCACGTAAGTGTCAGACGCAGGGAATTCGATTGCATCAGGAATGTTTTGATGTGCGACTGTCTTTCAGCAGCCGTCGGCTTCGCTTTATGAAATCTCCAGACAGCTGCATGTCAAAGGAAGGTGAACACGTAGAGGACATTTCCACAGAATCAAATACTTGTTATCTCAGTACGCACAAATGGGAATGATTCATAAACACACGTACAACAGAATTCCTGCTTGTTCAGTCAATGCGGGCAAACTGTGTGTGTTGTGGTGTTAATTTGAAATAAATGTTGAATTTAAAAAATATATATTTTAGTTTTTGTCTGTGTTTGTTTTTAAAAATGTCTATATCTGCTGCCCTGCTTTATACAGCCAGATATCGACCAACCCATTTGATGATTTCTAGCTGCTCACAACCTGCTGCGAACTATGAAAACACATGAAACTACCCTCCAGTATGAGCCAGCAAGTTCTGACACTCAGAAATGCCTTTGACTGTGAAGATTAAGTTGTGCCGCATCACACTGACTTTAGTTTATTTACTCCCAGCCCCATATTAATAATTACATGAGTAAATACATGCGCACACTAAAGGCCCACTGTGCTGCATTTTATATTCCCATTCATCTTTGATTCCCAGCGCTGCGACAGCTGAAACTCCAGTTGGCCGATTTCATAAGCTTGTTTGGGGAGGGAAACTTCAGCTGAAACGCTGTACGTGTCGAATCCAAGCGCAGGGATGCACTGGAGCTCTTCAGCTGCGCATACATGCCATCAAAACAATCCTGTCAATCACTGTCAGGTTTAATTATGTCATGCACATGTCATGCATCCACTTTAATTTAACCTAAGTGATGCTTAAACATTGAAAAAACTTCACCAAATTTCATGAAGAAATAAATAGTTTAACTAATATTTACAGCAGTTTGAAAATCGAGTGTTGGTCAATTTGGCCCCAACACAAAAGTTGTAAATAATTTTGTACAGCCTTTTCAAAACACATCTGTGTGTTGAAAATTTGCACTTTTATTCATGCCCATAAATGGCAAATATTTACTAAATTTCAAGCAGAAATAAATAGTTTAACCAGCATTTTGAGCAGTTTGATTACCGAGTTTGGGTCAAATTGGCCGCAACTTAGAAGTTGTGATAAATTTTGTACAGTTTTTCCAAAACACATCTATGTGTTGAAATTTTGTATGCACATCCATGACCCTAATTGAAAAATCTTCACCAAATTTCACAAAGAAATAAATAGTTTAACCAATATTTAGAGCAGTTTGAAAATCGAGTGTTGTTCAATTTGATCCCAACACAAAAGTTGTAATAATTTTGGTACAGTCTTTCCAAAACACATCTGTGTTTTGAAATTTTGCACTTTTATTCATGCCCATAAATGGAAAATCTTCACCAAATTTCACAAAGAAATAAATAGTTTAACCAATATTTAGAGCAGTTTGAAAATCGAGTGTTGTTCAATTTGATCCCAACACAAAAGTTGTAATAATTTTGGTACAGTCTTTCCAAAACACATCTGTGTGTTGAAAATTCGCACTTTTATTCATGCCCATAAATGGAAAATATTCACCAAATTTCACAAAGAAATAAATAGTTTAATCAATATTTAGAGCAGTTTGAAAATTGAGTGGTGATCCCAACACAAAAGTTGTAACAAATTTTGTACAGCTTGTTTTTAAGTTAAATTATCCAAACATCCTTAAAACAATATACATTTACAAAAATAATCTGAAATGTAATTGATGTTTATTTCACCATTTGCATATTGATTTTTCTTGTTTTAAGTATACATCTAAGACAAACACACTTCATTGAAGTTTACTGTACACAATTTTGCTTTCAATAAATATAATTTATAAAAAAATAATGCATTTTGTTTTTTCAGCTGTGGTTGCATGGCATCAAAATGCTCCTGACAGTTTTATTTATGTCATGCACGAGCCATCCATCCACTTTAATTAACCTAAGTGATGGTTAAACACTGAAAAAAGTTTTTTTTTAAAGTTAAATTATCCAAACATCCTTAAAACAAGAAAAAACAACATGGAAATGGTGAAATATGCTCCTGATGGTTTTAATTATGCCATGCACGTGTCATCCTCTTTAATTCAACCAAAATTACATTTTAATTCCATAAAAGGATGTTTACATACTTTCAGTGGTAAAACGAGACCAAATTAACAAATGATTAAGATGTTTTTGCAGTGAAGAGAAAAATACTTGAGGTAAATTACAAGGTTTTAATGCACAGCAGACCAGCAAACCTTAAATTATGACTTCCAACCAAACTGAAAGCAGCTTTTAGGAGGAAAGAGGAGGATCCGGCGAACATCCCGCTGTGGATGTGTGGAAAGATGGGAAGTAGGAGGATCTCTACTGGTTTTAATCATATCCTGTAACCTGAGATTGACAGCTGCTCTCAGAGCCCAAATGAAGCGTGGCCCCGTCCCGGACGCATCCCTGCACGGGCAGGTTTAGTTTCCTCGGGCCAGGGGCTTCGTGCCATTACCTGTGTGCCTGGATACTTATTTCTCCTCCGTGTTTCGTCTCAAACACCTGCTCGCTCAGAGGACTGGATATCAAACTGCGGAAACAGAGAAGAAAATGCTTCAGTAGCCAAAGGGCAATGTCATTATATCCCTCCATTGCCATGCTGACTTTTGCTGACATCATTTTTAATCTATTTAAGACCTATTTGAGATAAAAGAGATTTTTCCAAGCACAAGTCTTGTACATCAAAAAAAAAAAAAAAAAAAAAGCCAAGTACAAGCATGACTGTGCATTTTAATACATGATAAATGCCAAGCAGAGTCTTCAGTGAACATATTTGGCATAAAATTATGGTACAAAATAATTACTGAATCAGAGTTTTGAATTGACACACTGAACTGATTCACCAAGTGAATCAAATATACCAACGTTTTGCTATTATTTAATTTAATTTATTTATTTAACATTTATTTAAATACCTATGATTTAAAAGGACAGTTCACACAAAAATGACTATGCTGTCTTTATTTATTCATGTATGCATTGCATACATTTCTTTGTTCTGTGAAACACAAAAGAAGATATTTGGAAGAATGTCAGTGACAAAACCATTTGAACATTGGCTTCTTTTGTACTAAAACAAAAGATATTACTCTAAATATCTTCTTTTATGTTCCACGAAAAGAAAAAGCCTTGTTTGGATTGATGTATAGAAAGAGTACATGATGACAGAATGATAATTTTCAAATGAACTAAAAGTATCACTTACAAAAAAAATAAAAAAATAAAAATAAAAAACACTTTTTAATAGTGTTGTATATTTTAAAAAAGCCAAGTACAAGAATGACTGTACATTTTAATACATGCTAATGCCATGCGGAGTCTTCAGTGAACATATCTGGTATAAAATTATGGTACAAAATAATTACTGAATCAGAGTTTGGAAATGACTTGAACCAAAGTGAATCAAATTTACCAACATTGCTATTAAGAACTCAAAATATGTTGTTTCTAGTTTTATTGTTTTATTATTATTAAATCTTATTTACTATTTTTCATTTACTTAGAAAAAGTTGAGTTTAATGCTGTTATCCTATGGAGATTTTGACTCATTTGCCACATAAATACAGCTCTGTTTCAGTGTTATTTTTACTGTTATTTGCAACCCAATCCATTTGCTCCTGAAGTTTGACCGAGAGATGCTATTAAGACGTTGTAAAACTAGTGTTATCTTTCTTTTATTTATTTGACGTGGACAAAATTATGGCACGAAATAATTACGATTCAGAGTTTTGAATCGATTCACTGAATCAGACAGTTTGAACTGATTCTTCAAAGTGAATCAAACAAACCAGCTTTTTGCTACTGAAGAGCTCAAAGTTGTTTCAAGTTGGTTCTCTGTAGTTTGTTTGTTTGTTTGTTTTTTTTAATTTTAATGACATAATTTTGAGTTTAATGCTGTTATCCTAATGGAGATTTTGACTGATTTGTCACATAAACACAGCTCTGATTCAAAATGCTATAAAAACATAATGAAACTAGTCTATTATCACAATCTGTTAGGGAAAATTAACAGCCAATTAATAAGAAATTTAATCTAAATCATTGAATTGTTTGAATCGATTCCCGAAATGAATCATGCCAACTTTTTGCTGCAAAAGCTCAAATGAGAGATGCAATTAAAACACTGTGAAATTAGTCTAATGACACACTCTTGGACAAATTAAACTACTATTGGCCAATAAAAAAAGTGTCTTAAACACTTAAATATATTGTAAGTACTACACTTTTAGTTCACTTAATTCATTTAAAGGGACAGTTCACCCAAAATGATGGACGCAGAAAAAGTTATGGCACGAAAGAATTACTGATTCAGAGTTTTGAATCGATTCACTGAATCAGACAGTTTGAACTGATTCTTCAAAGTGAATCAAACAAACCAGCTTTTTGCTACTGAAGAGCTCAAAGTTGTTTCAAGTTGGTTCTCTGTGGTTTGTTTGTTTGTTTTTTAATTTTAATGACAAAATTTTGAGTTTAATGCTGTTATCCTAATGGAGATTTTGACTGATTTGTCACATAAACACAGCTCTGATTCAAAATGCTATAAAAACATAATGAAACTAGTCTATTATCACAATCTGTTAGGGAAAATTAACAGCCAATTAATAAGAAATTTAATCTAAATCATTGAATTGTTTGAATCGATTCCCGAAATGAATCATGCCAACTTTTTGCTGCAAAAGCTCAAATGAGAGATGCAATTAAAACACTGTGAAATTAGTCTAATGACACACTCTTGGACAAATTAAACTACTATTGGCCAATAAAAAAAGTGTCTTAAACACTTAAATATATTGTAAGTACTACACTTTTAGTTCACTTAATTCATTTAAAGGGACAGTTCACCCAAAATGATGGACGCAGAAAAAGTTATGGCACAAAAGAATTACTGAATCAGAGTTTTGAATCGATTCACTGAATCAGACAGTTTGAACTGATTCTTCAAAGTGAATCAAACAAACCAGCTTTTTGCTACTTAAGAGCTCAAAGTTGTTTCTAGTTGGTTCTCTGTAGTTTGTTTGTTTTTTAATTTTAATGACAAAATTTTGAGTTTAATGCTGTTATCCTAATGGAGATTTTGACTGATTTGTCACATAAACACAGCTCTGATTCAAAATGCTATAAAAACATCATGAAACTAGTCTATTATCACAATCTGTTAGGGAAAATTAACAGCCAATTAATAAGAAATTTAATCAAAATCATTGAATTGTTTGAATCGATTCCCGAAATGAATCATGCCAACTTTTTGCTGCAAAAGCTCAAATGAGAGATGCAATTAAAACACTGTGAAATTAGTCTAATGACACACTCTTGGACAAATTAAACTACTATTGGCCAATAAAAAAGTGTCTTAAACACTTAAATATATTGTAAGTACTACACTTTTAGTTCACTTAATTCATTTAAAGGGACAGTTCACCCAAAATGATGGACGCAGAAAAAGTTATGGCACAAAAGATTACTGAATCAGAGTTTTGAATCGATTCACTGAATCAGACAGTTTGAACTGATTCTTCAAAGTGAATCAAACAAACCAGCTTTTTGCTACTGAAGAGCTCAAAGTTGTTTCTAGTTGGTTCTCTGTAGTTTGTTTGTTTGTTTGTTTGTTTTTATTTTAATGACAAAATTTTGAGTTTAATGCTGTTATCCTAATGGAGATTTTGACTGATGTGTCACATAAACACAGCTCTGATTCAAAATGCTATAAAAACATCATGAAACTAGTCTATTATCACAATCTGTTAGGGAAAATTAACAGCCAATTAATAAGAAATTTAATCTAAATCATTGAATTGTTGGAATCGATTCCCGAAATGAATCATGCCAACTTTTTGCTGCAAAAGCTCAAATGAGAGATGCAATTAAAACACTGTGAAATTAATCTAATGACACACTCTTGGACAAATTAAACTACTATTGGCCAATAAAAAAGTGTCTTAAACACTTAAATATATTGTAAGTACTACAATTTTAGTTCACTTAATTCATTTAAAGGGACAGTTCACCCAAAATGATGGACGCAGAAAAAGTTATGGCACAAAAGATTACTGAATCAGACAGTTTGAACTGATTCTTCAAAGTGAATCAAACAAACCAGCTTTTTGCTACTGAAGAGCTCAAAGTTGTTTCAAGTTGGTTCTCTGTAGTTTGTTTGTTTGTTTTTTAATTTTAATGACAAAATTTTGAGTTTAATGCTGTTATCCTAATGGAGATTTTGACTGATGTGTCACATAAACACAGCTCTGATTCAAAATGCTATAAAAACATCATGAAACTAGTCTATTATCACACTCTTTTAGGGAAAATTAACAGCCAATTAATAAAAAATTGAATCTGAATCATTGAATCATTTGAATTGATTCCCGAAATGAATCATGCCAACTTTTTGCTGCAAAAGCTCAAATGAGAGATGTTATTAAAACACTGAAATTAGTCTAATGACACACTTTTGGGCAAATTAAACTACTATTGGCCAATTAAAAAGTGTCTTAAATGGTTAAACAGTACTGTTTTGTAAGTACTACACTTTTAGTTCACTTAATTCATTTAAAGGGACAGTTCACCCCAAAATTATCATTCTGTCATCATTTACTCCTGCTTCACACCCATCCAAACCATTGTGGCTTTTTTTGTGGAACATAAAAGAAGATATTGTTTTCGTACAATGGAAGTCAATGTTCAAACGGTTTTGTTTCCAACATTCTTCAAAATATCTTCTTTTGTGTTCGACAGAACAAAGAAAAGAAGACAGAATGGTCATTTTGTCTGAACTGTCCATTAAATCACAGGTATTGTAAGCACTACTAGTTCTCAGGCCAGGAATTGTGTTCATTTGTGTGTCTACGCCTCTCGCCAGCACCGGCGGGTGAAAGCAGGGCCACGTAAACACTCTCACAAGTGAAGTGAAGCGCTAAACGCCAACAGGAGATTCACCTGAGAGCCGTAAACACAGCTGCACTCAACAATGCAGGGCCCACATATGTCTGTATGTGTGTGTGTTATGAGAAACGCTGTCAGGTTTTCTGAAACGGAGCAGGTTGTCATTCCCGCCGCAGGGAAAAAAAGCTGGAGTGGAGGATAGAGTTTCATCGACTCTGAAGACAAAGAGCCCCTCATTATCATCAGTGTTGAGGAAAGTTACTTTTAAAAGTAATGCATTACAATATTGAGTTACTCGCTAAAATAGTAACTAATTACATTACTTAGTTACTTTTTATGGAAAGTAATGCGTTACAATATTGAGTTACTCGCTAAAAAAGTAACTAATTACATTACTTAGTTACTTTTTATGGAAAGTAATGCGTTACAATATTGAGTTACTCGCTAAAAAAGTAACTAATTACATTACTTAGTTACTTTTTATGGAAAGTAATGCGTTACAATATTGAGTTACTCGCTAAAAAAAGTAACTAATTACATTACTTAGTTACTTTTTATGGAAAGTAATGTGTTACAATATTGAGTTACTCGCTAAAAAAGTAACTAATTACATTACTTAGTTACTTTTTATGGAAAGTAATGTGTTACAATATTGAGTTACTCGCTAAAATAGTAACTAATTACATTACTTAGTTACTTTTTATGGAAAGTAATGTGTTACAATATTGAGTTTCTCCCTAAAAAAAGTAATTAATTACATTACTTAGTTACTTTTTATGGAAAGTAATGTGTTACAATATTGAGTTACTCGCTAAAAAAGTAACTAATTACATTACTTAGTTACTTTTTATGGAAAGTAATGTGTTACAATATTGAGTTACTCGCTAAAAAAGTAACTAATTACATTACTTAGTTAATTTTTATGGAAAGTAATGTGTTACAATACTGAGTTACTCCCTAAAAAAGTAACTAATTACATTACTTAGTTACTTTTTATGGAAAGTAATGTGTTACAATATTGAGTTACTCGCTAAAAAAGTAACTAATTACATTACTTAGTTACTTTTTATGGAAAGTAATGTGTTACAATATTGAGTTACTCGCTAAAAAAGTAACTAATTACATTACTTAGTTACTTTTTATGGAAAGTAATGTGTTACAATATTGAGTTACTCGCTAAAATAGCAACTAATTACATTACTTAGTTACTTTTTATGGAAAGTAATGTGTTACAATATTGAGTTACTCGCTAAAAAAGTAACTATTTACATTACTTAGTTACTTTTTATGGAAAGTAATGTGTTACAATATTGAGTTACTCGCTAAAAAAGTAACTAATTACATTACTTAGTTACTTTTTATGGAAAGTAATGTGTTACAATATTGAGTTACTCGCTAAAAAAGTAACTAATTACATTACTTAGTTACTTTTTATGGAAAGTAATGTGTTACAATATTGAGTTACTCGCTAAAATAGTAACTTATTACATTACTTAGTTACTTTTTATGGAAAGTAATGTGTTACAATATTGAGTTACTCGCTAAAAAAGTAATTTATTACATTACTTAGTTACTTTTTATGGAAAGTAATGTGTTACAATATTGAGTTACTCGCTAAAAAAGTAACTAATTACATTACTTAGTTACTTTTTATGGAAAGTAATGTGTTACAATATTGAGTTACTCGCTAAAAAAGTAACTAATTACATTACTTAGTTACTTTTTATGGAAAGTAATGTGTTACAATACTGAGTTACTCGCTAAAAAAGTAACTAATTACATTACTTAGTTACTTTTTATGGAAAGTAATGTGTTACAATACTGAGTTACTCCCTAAAAAAGTAACTAATTACATTACTTAGTTACTTTTTATGGAAAGTAATGTGTTACAATATTGAGTTACTCGCTAAAATAGTAACTAATTACATTACTTAGTTACTTTTTATGGAAAGTAATGTGTTACAATATTGAGTTACTCGCTAAAATAGTAACTAATTACATTACTTAGTTACTTTCTATGGAAAGTAATGTGTTACAATATTGAGTTACTCGCTAAAAAAGTAACTAATTACATTACTTAGTTACTTTCTATGGAAAGTAATGTGTTACAATATTGAGTTACTCCCTAAAAAAAGTAATTAATTGCATTACTTAGTTACATTTTATTGAAAGTAATGTGTTACGTTACTTTTGCATTACTTTTGAAATCTGGGCAGGGCTTGTTTGTTTGTTTTTAATATAAAAAGTTTTTTACACTAAAAGCCTCAGGCTTAGAGAAAAATTGACGTCTGTACAGTAGACCACAGAGGGAAAAATGTCAACTTTTCAGCAATAAAAAAAGAAAACAAATGTTAGATTATCTTGAGTAATGTTTGCTTATTAGAATGGAATGAATTGGATCATCGAAGGTCGGCAGCAAAGACATTGGTTAATAAAATGGGATTAAATACATAAAGTTGTATTATTTAACATATTTAATTATTGCAGGTTTGCGTTGAATTTCACAGTTTTTACTCATTTTGAGGAATATTGTGTCTGTTTTTTAGTGAGTGAGATGAATTAATGCATGTTCACATTTATTAACTAAAGTAACATCTTACTCACAATTTCTCTCAACATGGGGGCAGGAGAGCTTTTAATCAATAAATGAGGGGGAAAGTAACTGGCTTTACTTATTTGAAAAAGTAACTTAGATATTTTCTTGTCAATTAAAAAGTAATGCGTTACTTTACTAGTTATTTAAAAAAAGTAATATTATTATGTAACATGCGTTACTTGTAATGCTTTACCCCCAACACTGATTATTATCATTAGCACTTATTTTTATTTCAGTTTTAGTAATTTTAGTGCTTCTTCTTAAATGTATTTTACACAGTTGCCAACATTTAAATTTAAAACATTTAAAATCCTCTATTTTTTATTTTTCATTTATATTATATTATATTATATTATATTATATTATATTATATTATATTATATTATATTATATTATATTATATTATATTATAAACTAACTATAAGATTTTACAGATTTTTACTGAAGCTTTCAAAAAAAAAGAATAGTTCACATAAAATGATAAAGTTCAGTCATTATTTAGTCTGTGGGAAGAAAATATTTTAAATGTTTAAAGCAAGTGAAAAAATAAATAAATAAAGAATCAGTTTTTAATATTTATCTACTGTTCCTCACACTGATTTTGGCCCAAATGAAGTTGCTTCTAATATTATTAGTTTTTAATTTTTAGTCTTTAAAAAATAAAAATAAAAATAAAAATAAAAAAAAATATTAAATTATAAATTATTATATTTATTAGTTTTTTGTCATTGTGTTACAAAAACTAAATCACTTTATAATTTTGTAGCTTTGACATTTTGTTTTATTATTATTATATACTATTATAGTATATTATTATTCTAAGTTTGATTTTATTTTTATTTTTATTTAAATTTTAATTTAAGTAATTTTAGTTTTTTAACAACATTACAAAAACTAAAAGAGCTTTATAATTTTGTATTGTAGCTTTTGTCACTTTGTTATGTGCTTTGCATTTTTTATTCATTTTTTAGCTTTAATGTCTTTTTATTATTATTATTTATATACTATTATAGTATAATTAATATTATTATTCTGAATTTGATTTTATTTTCATTTTTATTTAAATTTTAGATTTTCAACAACATTGCAAAAATGTAAATAGTTTTATAATTTTGTAGCTTTTTTGTATTTTTAGCTTTATTTTTCTATTTAATTTTAATTTCAGAATTTTAGCACTTCAATCTAAACATATATAATTTACATAGTTACCAAATCAACATTTCAAACATTTTTTGAAGTTTTTCTTCTAATATTTATATTTTATTTTTTATATATTTTAGTTTTAATTTAGTTTAAGTAATTTTTGTTTTTTAACAACATTACAAAAACTAAAATAGTTTTACAATTTTGAACTGTAGCTTTTGTCATTTTGTTATGTGCTTTGCCATTTTTATTTATTTTTATTCTTTAATTTAATTTTATTTCAATTTTGATTTTAGAATTTTAGTACTTCAAAAGTTTTTCTTCTAATATTTATATTTAATTTTTTATGTATTTTAGTTTATTTTAGTTTAAGTAATTTTTGTTTTTTAACAACATTACAAAAACTAAAATAGTTTTACAATTTTGAACTGTAGCTTTTGTCATTTTGTTATGTGCTTTGCCATTTTTATTTATTTTTATTCTTTAATTTAATTTTATTTCAATTTTGATTTTAGAGTTTTAGTACTTCAAAAGTTTTTCTTCTAATATTTATATTTTATTTTTTATGTATTTTAGTTTATTTTAGTTTAATTTTTGTTTTTTAACAACATTACAAAAACTAAAATAGTTTTACAATTTTGAACTGTAGCTTTTGTCATTTTGTTATGTGCTTTGCCATTTTTATTTATTTTTATTCTTTAATTTAATTTTATTTCAATTTTGATTTTAGAATTTTAGAATTTTAGTACTTCAAAAGTTTTTCTTCTAATATTTATATTTTATTTTTTATTTATTTTAGTTTTAATTTAGTTTAAGTAATTTTCGTTTTTTAACAACATTACAAAAACTAAAATAGTTTTACAATTTTGAACTGTAGCTTTTGTCATTTTGTTATGTGCTTTGCCATTTTTATTTATTTTTATTCTTTAATTTAATTTTATTTCAATTTTGATTTTAGAGTTTTAGTACTTCAAAAGTTTTTCTTCTAATATTTATATTTTATTTTTTATGTATTTTAGTTTATTTTAGTTTAAGTAATTTTTGTTTTTTAACAACATTACAAAAACTAAAATAGTTTTACAATTTTGAACTGTAGCTTTTGTCATTTTATTATGTGCTTTGCCATTTTTATTTATTTTTATTCTTTAATTTAATTTTATTTCAATTTTGATTTTAGAATTTTAGTACTTCAAAAGTTTTTCTTCTAATATTTATATTTTATTTTTTATTTATTTTAGTTTAATTTTTGTTTTTTAACAACATTACAAAAACTAAAATAGTTTTACAATTTTGAACTGTAGCTTTTGTCATTTTGTTATGTGCTTTGCCATTTTTATTTATTTTTATTCTTTAATTTAATTTTATTTCAATTTTGATTTTAGAGTTTTAGTACTTCAAAAGTTTTTCTTCTAATATTTATATTTTATTTTTTATGTATTTTAGTTTATTTTAGTTTAATTTTTGTTTTTTAACAACATTACAAAAACTAAAATAGTTTTACAATTTTGAACTGTAGCTTTTGTCATTTTGTTATGTGCTTTGCCATTTTTATTTATTTTTATTCTTTAATTTAATTTTATTTCAATTTTGATTTTAGAATTTTAGAATTTTAGTACTTCAAAAGTTTTTCTTCTAATATTTATATTTTATTTTTTATTTATTTTAGTTTTAATTTAGTTTAAGTAATTTTCGTTTTTTAACAACATTACAAAAACTAAAATAGTTTTACAATTTTGAACTGTAGCTTTTGTCATTTTGTTATGTGCTTTGCCATTTTTATTTATTTTTATTCTTTAATTTAATTTTATTTCAATTTTGATTTTAGAGTTTTAGTACTTCAAAAGTTTTTCTTCTAATATTTATATTTTATTTTTTATGTATTTTAGTTTATTTTAGTTTAAGTAATTTTTGTTTTTTAACAACATTACAAAAACTAAAATAGTTTTACAATTTTGAACTGTAGCTTTTGTCATTTTGTTATGTGCTTTGCCATTTTTATTTATTTTTATTCTTTAATTTAATTTTATTTCGATTTTGATTTTAGAATTTTAGTACTTCAAAAGTTTTTCTTCTAATATTTATTTTTTAATTTTTATATATTCTATTTTATTTTATTTCAAATTTATTTCAGTTACCAAAAACTATTTTAATACATCTAGTTTTAGTTAACAATAACAAAACTGTTCTGATAATAAAAGTAATGATAAAATCTAATTGCTGTTTACACATATAACTGCAATGCAGTTCAGCGCAGCTCTGATCCGTGACCTGTCAGTGAAGAATACAGTCTTTGTGTGTGTGTGTGTGTGTGTGTGTGTGTGTGTGTGTGTGTGTGTGTGTGTGTGTGTGAACACCCACCTGCACGATCCCAGCTGTTCAGCTAATCTCTCTCTCCAGGTTCCCGTCGCTCGTTCGCCCCGTTGCCCTTCCTCTCACCCCTCGCTGAAAGAGAATACAGAGCATGTCATTCCAGATCCGCTTCCTGCTCCAACTGATCTGTTATGAGCTGCATTGCTTATGGCTAAAAATTCCTCCCACCAAAACAAAAACAGCATTGCTGTTGAGGAAAGAAACACAATTAATTGCCAGAACAGAATGCTATCGACATTAATTAAAGGACTAGTGCGCTCCAGAATAATACATCTGTCATCATTCACTCACCCTCATGTCATTACAAACCTGTAACACTTTATATTCAGCAGAATGTGCAGACTGCTCTTTTCCATATTAAAGATTTTTAATTCACAGACGATGCATTAAAGCTTGTGTTTTTCGTCCACAAAATAATTTACACTGCCGCTCAAAAGTTTGGGATCAGTAAGACTGATGTTTTTTAAGAAGTCTCTTCTGATCATCAAGGCTGCATTTATTTGATCAGAAATACAGAAAAAAAATGTAATATTTAAAAAATGTTATTACAATATAAAACAATGGTTTTCATTTTAATATACTTTATTTATTCCTGTGATCAAAAACTGAATTTACTCCAATTTTAAGATTAAAAATCATTCTAATATACTGATTTATTATTAGTATGATCAATTTTGGAAACAGGCATTTTTTTTTTTTTTTTTTTGGAACCTGTGATATTTTTTTATTTTTTATTTTTTTAGGGTACCACTGTCAAGATCTAGAAAAGGAGAAAAACACCATAAAAGACCCAATCTGGGATTTTCAAACTAAGATTTGGGGGATAAAAGTAAAAAAAAAAAAATTAAACTGTAAATAAATAAATCTAACTGACTAAATAAGTAAAAAGGATTTAAATAAATGTACAAAAATTTAAATAATTAACTGGTTAAACAAAAATAACAATACCATAAAAGAGGGTTTTTTAAACTGGGGATCGGGAAAACATTTGGAGTAAAATAAAATAAAATAAAATAAAATAAAATAAAATAAAATAAAATAAAATAAAATAAAATAAAATAAAATCAAATCAAATCTATGCTATCACTTTGTTAATTTTAATTTTATATTGATTTACTTTATTATTTTAACACATCCTTGGTGTATAAAAGTATTAATTTCTTTAAAAAAAAATTGTTATAAACCTTTCTAAAAACAATAATACTAAAAAAATATTTTTTGTTAAAGTTAAAAGGAACAGCATTTATTCAAAATATACATCTTTTCTAACAATGTAAATTACACTATTACTTTTTATCAATTTAACACTTCAAAATAAGAAAGAATAAAAATGTAATGACCCAAAATTTTTGAAACTTAAAATGAACAGTTATTTTAAATTAAAATAATATTTCACAATATTACCGTTTTTTTCTGTATTTTTGATCAAATAAATGCAACCTTAATGAACAGAAGAAACGCCTTTAAATACCATTAAAAAACTTACTGATCCCAAACTTTTTAAATATAATGCATTTATTCGCACGCTCAAATAATAATGAATAAATGTGACCATTGTGGTTCTCGGCGTCCCCTCAAACTACACCTATTCTTACAACCACACACAGACACACACACACTTGGCTTTGGGGAACTTGTGAGGGATTATTAACATCAAAGTCAATAGAAATGTCAGCCTGGCTATCTTTGGAAATGCCAGAAGCCCTTTGCATATCCCCTCTCCATCAACACACACACACACACACACACACACACACACACACACACACACACACACACACACACACACACACACACACACAGCTGCCCCCAGCAGCGAGGCCTGATTATTGGAGCTGTAGTGAAAGCGTCTTTTGATCTGCGCTCATATTGGAAAGCACTTAAAGGTGAGCGCTGCTCCAGCTGAAGGCGATGACGCCACGCCGTCGGTCTGGTATACAGTATCTGTGGGCTTCACCCACGAGCCATAGCAATTACATTAACAGGATTATGCAAAACTGCTTTCCTGCGTTGGTGGTTTGGTCTTTATATGGCAACATATTTACACTGGATCAGATCTGAAGTGCTGCTTGAGGTCTGATCACTTTGAGATGCTCACGATAACCCAGTCTGGAGCTTCTTTAATAGAAGAACTAAGAAAAACAACCGTATTTTGTTCTAATTAGAACCTTAAAAGTTTGTCATTTTTTATTTACACTTACAGTGTTCACACCTGTTTGCTGTAAGAATCTGACTTTTCTAAGAATTTTCAGCACAACAGTGATTCTACACAGGACAGAAAGCAGAAAAACACCATAAAAGACCCTATCAGGGATTTTCAAACTGAGGTTTGGGGGGAAATTTGGAGGAATTTTTTTTTTAAATAAAAATGTAAATAAATAAATCTAACTAATTAAATGAATAAAAAGTGTCAAAATAAATGTAAAAATAATTTTTAAAAATGCTAAAAAAAATTACATTATACAACAGTACAGGTGAGAACTGGCAACCTGCAAAAAGGAGAGGAAAAAGCCAAAACAAAAGCATAAGACCACATAAAACACACACACACACACACACACACACACACACATAAAGGGTTTTCACACTGGGGTTCGGGGAAACAGTGTAAAATAAAATATATATATATATATATATATATATATATATATATATATATATATATATATATATATAAATAATAAAAAAAAAAAAATAAATAAAAATAAATAAATAAATATATAATTAAAAATATGATTAAAAAACACAAAAGTCCGTACAAATGAACAAACATAAAAACAAATAAAAAATTATTTAAAAAAAAAAATTATTTAAAAAAAAAATAATAAATACAAATTTACATTTATAAATACATAAATATAACTAAATAAAGAAGTAAAAGGGATTCAAATAAACGTAAAAATATTTTTTTAAATACTACCATAAATAAATAACTAAACTATTTTTAATTAAATGATTTTAATAAATGATACATCCAACCGTAAAGGTCACAACTGACAAGCTCCAAAAACGAACGAAAGAAAGAAAGAAAGAAAGAAAGAAAGAAAGAAAGAAAGAAAGAAAGAAAGAAAGAAAGAAAGAAAGAAAAATACCATAAAAGACCACATTAAAACAAATCCGTAAAGGTGTTTCAGACTGGGGTTGGAGGAAAAGTTTGGAGAAAAACAGCAAAAAATAAATAAATAAATAAAATAATGAAAAATGACAGATTATTCTAATAAATAAATTAAAAATATTATTTTTAATTATTTAATTATTTAAATAATGAATACATCTAGCAGTACAATATATGAAAAATTAATTATGTAACATAGAAATAGAATGCAATGCATTAGGTTAATATGAAGCTATTGTATAAATAATGTAAACCTATTAATTGTTCATTGAATTTTGCTGATTTTGTTTAGGGTTAAAGGGTTATTCTAGGGTTAAAAGGTAACAGCAAAGTACCTGAATAATAATTTTTCTATGCACGTCCTTCTTACAGCGTAATAGAAACAAAATATTTTTTTAATAATATTCTACACATATTTACAATGCATGAATATATACAGTTCAATTTTAGCATAAATATAATATTTAGATAATATTTAGGTGTCCGTAGCATCAAAAAGAAAAGAAAAACACTGATCTAGAAGACTTGTGCACTATATTGCAAATCATATAATAGTTTTGTGAGAGAAACAAACCCAAATGAAATGATACCGAAGGCATTGGAACAATTTGAAGTTGAGTAAATAATGACAAAATTCACATTTGCAGAACTATTGCTTTAAGAGATTTTACTACACAAGAGATTCCGATGACCTTTGACCTTCTCCATCCCCCCATGCGAACTAGATAGGAAACGAGAGGCGAGCTCAGATCAGGACGCCCCGGGCTCTACCTGTTCCTGTCGAGCGCTGAACCTGGATCAGTGTTTGGCAAACAGGACACACAGAGAGCGGCTTTTGTCTGCTGCGTCTGGCAAGCACACACAAGCATCTCGCTGGAACCCGAGTCTCTTCCTCCGAGCTGCGCTTGGTGTTTTTAATTAAAGGATTTTTATTTTAATTCCCCTCAGCATCCTGTCTTGGATCAGATCTCGGTTGCGTTTTCCGAATCCGAACGCTATTTTGTTCTCACGAAAAGGCAGAGCTTTGCCTGATTGTAGAAACAGACTTTCCACTGGATTATTTTAGGTTTTGGCAATTTTTCATCGGTATACATGTGTGTTTATGTGCGTGCGCCGTGTTGGAGAAGCTATTTTAAA
The DNA here is from genome assembly GCF_049309525.1 of Garra rufa. Taxonomy (NCBI): domain Eukaryota; kingdom Metazoa; phylum Chordata; class Actinopteri; order Cypriniformes; family Cyprinidae; genus Garra; species Garra rufa. Next base: position 1,655,257 of record NC_133369.1, on the reverse strand, counting down.
TACGGGAGCTTTGCGAGCGAGCTAATCATAATTTAAAGCAGTTCAGCTACTCCTTTTGGAAAAAATAGTTCACTACCTGAGTAACTAAAAGGAGAAACAGAATAGTGCAGCTTTTCTGTAATCTTTCTCTCTAAAATAGTGTTTGGAAATCTGATTCATTTTAGAAGTTTTTAAACTGGGGTTTTGGGAAAAGTTTGGAGAAAAACAGTGCAAAAACTTAAAATAATAATAAGAAAAATTAATCTAAATAATTAATTAACTAAAATTTTATAAAAATTAAAAAAAAAAATTTAATTAATAATTAGGATTAAAACACTAAAACTAATTTACTAACTAAAAGTAATTAAAATAAATAAATAATTTAAATTAAATTATTATTATCAAACTTGCAAACTGAATCAAATGATTCGCACTCCGCGCTTTAAGGCCCCGATTTGAATCAAATGATTCACGCTTTAAACTCCTGAACTGAATCAAATGATTCACGACCCGCGCTGTAAACTCGAAAAAAAAAAAAAAAAAAATTAAACAATTCACGGTCCGCACTTTAAACTCCCGAACTGAATCAAATGATTCATGATCCGTGCTGTAAACTCCCAAACTGAATCAAATGATTCACGATCAGCGCTGTAAACTCCCAAACTGAATCAAATGATTCACGATCCACACTGTAAACTCCCAAACTGAATCAAATGATTCACGATCTGCACTTCAAACTCCCAAACTGAATCAAATGATTCACGATCTGCACTTCAAACTCCCAAACTGAATCAAATGATTCACGATCCACACTGTAAACTAAAAAAAAAACAAAATTAAATGATTCACGATCTGCACTTCAAACTCCCGAACTGAATCAATTGATTCACGATCCACACTGTAAACTAAAAAAAAAACAAAATTAAATGATTCACGATCTGCACTTCAAACTCCCGAACTGAATCAATTGATTCACGATCCACACTGTAAACTCCCAAACTGAATCAAATGATTCACGATCTGCACTTCAAACTCCCAAACTGAATCAATTGATTCACGATCAGCGCTGTAAACTCCCAAACTGAATCAAATGATTCACGATCCATGCTGTAAACTCCCAAACTGAATCAAATGATTCACGATCAGCGCTGTAAACTCCCAAACTGAATCAAATGATTCATGATCCGTGCTGTAAACTCCCAAACTGAATCAAATGATTCACGATCAGCGCTGTAAACTCCCAAACTGAATCAAATGATTCACGATCCACACTGTAAACTCCCAAACTGAATCAAATGATTCACGATCTGCACTTCAAACTCCCGAACTGAATCAAATGATTCACGATCCGCGCTGTAAACTAAAAAAAAAACAAAATTAAATGATTCACGATCTGCACTTCAAACTCCCGAACTGAATCAATTGATTCACGATCCACACTGTAAACTCCCAAACTGAATCAAATGATTCACGATCTGCACTTCAAACTCCCAAACTGAATCAATTGATTCACGATCCACACTGTAAACTCCCAAACTGAATCAAATGATTCATTATCTGCACTTCAAACTCCCGAACTGAATCAAATGATTCACGATCAGCGCTGTAAACTCCCAAACTGAATCAAATGATTCACGATCCACACTGTAAACTCCCAAACTGAATCAAATGATTCATGATCTGCACTTCAAACTCCCAAACTGAATCAAATGATTCACGATCAGCGCTGTAAACTCCCAAACTGAATCAAATGATTCACGATCCACACTGTAAACTCCCAAACTGAATCAAATGATTCATGATCTGCACTTCAAACTCCCGAACTGAATCAAATGATTCACGATCCACACTGTAAACTCCCAAACTGAATCAAATGATTCACGATCAGCGCTGTAAACTCCCAAACTGAATCAAATGATTCACGATCCACACTGTAAACTCCCAAACTGAATCAAATGATTCACGATCTGCACTTCAAACTCCCAAACTGAATCAAATGATTCACGATCCACACTGTAAACTCCCAAACTGAATCAAATGATTCACGATCTGCACTTCAAACTCCCGAACTGAATCAAATGATTCACGATCCGCGCTGTAAACTCAAAAAAAAACAAAATTAAATGATTCACGATCTGCACTTCAAACTCCTGAACTGAATCAATTGATTCACGATCCACACTGTAAACTCCCAAACTGAATCAAATGATTCATGATCTGCACTTCAAACTCCCGAACTGAATCAAATGATTCACGATCAGCGCTATAAACTCCCAAACTGAATCAAATGATTCACGATCCACACTGTAAACTCCCAAACTGAATCAAATGATTCATGATCTGCACTTCAAACTCCCGAACTGAATCAAATGATTCACGATCCACACTGTAAACTCCCAAACTGAATCAAATGATTCACGATCCACACTGTAAACTCCCAAACTGAATCAAATGATTCACGATTTGGACTTCAAACTCCCGAACTGAATCAAATGATTCACGATCCGCACTGTAAACTCCCAAACTGAATCAAATGATTCACGATCCACACTGTAAACTCCCAAACTGAATCAAATGATTGACGATCAGCGCTGTAAACTCCCAAACTGAATCAAATGATTCACGATCCACACTGTAAACTCCCAAACTGAATCAAATGATTCACGATTTGGAATTCAAACTAGAGACCTGCAATCCCGCGGGACCCAACGCAACAGAGTGCAGCGCGGGACGAAACTTGATGGGCAAGTGCGGGTGCGGGCGGGTAGAGACTCGTGTGTGTGCGGGATGCGGGAAAATAAAATGATTCGCGGGACTCCCGCAAAATAGAAATATCTAAACATAAAATATCTAAAAACAAAAAATTGTTATTCACCTATTGCACAAAAGCTGCAAGAACAACATAAATATGATTAGTAAGCGTGAGAATAGGCAGTTTCGATTTAAAGCTTGTTTGCAGCGTGGGGAATGTAGCCATCTGCTGATTTCTGGAACGCATCGCCAATCAGTGGTGTTCAAGTTAAAATCCACTCACTGCTCAAAAGTTTTGCACAGTGCTGAATATTGCGTGCTTACGAATTACAACACACAAAGTGTAGACATTTATGAAAGGCTAATTGTGCATAATATCAATTGTGTTATAAGAGCTTTATGAGATTGCGTACTGAGATGTCAGCTTTAAAGGAGCTTTGTTTGTTTGCATTCTGCCGTGGATGCACGCAGTAGCTCATGATTGCTATTTTGTTAAGAATAACAGTGGTTTGTGAATGTTGATGCTTAGCCTAAATAACAAATATTTTATCCAGAGCATTTATGCTGGGGACTAGTGGAACTTACGAGATGTTACAGAACTTTTTAATGTAAATTCAACCGATGTACTGAAAAAATCTATATAGGTTAATTTTACGCGGGCTTTTGCGGGCGGGAGCGGGACAAAACATGACTGAAAAATCCATCCCGCGCAGGTCTCTACTTCAAACTCCCGAACTGAATCAAATGATTCACGATCCGTACTGTAAACTCACAGACTGAATCAAATGATTCACGATCTGCACTTCAAACTCCCGAACTGAATCAAATGATTCACGATCAGCGCTGTAAACTCCCAAACTGAATCAAATGATTCACGATCCACACTGTAAACTCCCAAACTGAATCAAATGATTCACAATTTGGACTTCAAACTCCCGAACTGAATCAAATGATTCACGATCAGCGCTGTAAACTCCCAAACTGAATCAAATGATTCACAATTTGGACTTCAAACTCCCGAACTGAATCAAATGATTCACGATCAGCGCTGTAAACTCCCAAACTGAATCAAATGATTCACGATCCACACTGTAAACTCCCAAACTGAATCAAATGATTCACAATTTGGACTTCAAACTCCCGAACTGAATCAAATGATTGACGATCAGCGCTGTAAACTCCCAAACTGAATCAAATGATTCACGATCCACACTGTAAACTCCCAAACTGAATCAAATGATTCACAATTTGGACTTCAAACTCCCGAACTGAATCAAATGATTGACGATCAGCGCTGTAAACTCCCAAACTGAATCAAATGATTCACGATCCACACTGTAAACTCCCAAACTGAATCAAATGATTCACAATTTGGACTTCAAACTCCCGAACTGAATCAAATGATTGACGATCAGCACTGTAAACTCCCAAACTGAATCAAATGATTCACGATCCACACTGTAAACTCCCAAACTGAATCAAATGATTCACAATTTGGACTTCAAACTCCCGAACTGAATCAAATGATTCACGATCAGCGCTGTAAACTCCCAAACTGAATCAAATGATTCACGATCCACACTGTAAACTCCCAAACTGAATCAAATGATTCACAATTTGGACTTCAAACTCCCGAACTGAATCAAATGATTCACGATCAGCGCTGTAAACTCCCAAACTGAATCAAATGATTCACGATCCACACTGTAAACTCCCAAACTGAATCAAATGATTCACAATTTGGACTTCAAACTCCCGAACTGAATCAAATGATTCACGATCAGCGCTGTAAACTCCCAAACTGAATCAAATGATTCACGATCCACACTGTAAACTCCCAAACTGAATCAAATGATTCACAATTTGGACTTCAAACTCCCGAACTGAATCAAATGATTCACGATCAGCGCTGTAAACTCCCAAACTGAATCAAATGATTCACGATCCACACTGTAAACTCCCAAACTGAATCAAATGATTCACAATTTGGACTTCAAACTCCCGAACTGAATCAAATGATTCACGATCAGCGCTGTAAACTTCCAAACTGAATCAAATGATTCACGATTTGGACTTCAAACTCCCGAACTGAATCAAATGATTCACGATCCGCGCTGTAAACTCACAAACTGAATCCACTTTGAATTAATACCAGTCCAATTTATTTGCATTTTTATTACTAAAAGAGAAAAAATACACAGACTGAGTGCATTGGTTTCTATAAATGAGCCTGCGGTCACTAAGGGCAGAACTCCATTGATCTGGAGGCGGTTAGATTGGTTTCATTATGTAACACACTCCTGTGACTCTGCTGTGAACCCACAAAATGCACTTCAGGGCCCTTTCTACATTCACTTTGAACTTTAAATGAAAATTCATTAATTTAACAACTGGATGCCTTTACGAACCACATCTTCCTCTGGGATTGCGCTGGATGGTTGATTCATTCTACAACTAGTTGATGCTTTAGGCCTGTGTTGACTAGCCGTATATCACATGACTTCAGTTGTGCTTGAGTTGATGACAACAGGAGAGAAAAAAAAACTTTTAACAAACAAATCACATAAGTAAATTTGTGCATGATTTTGTTGTGCATTATATATTAGAAATATATATATTTATATATATATATATATATTAGGGGTGGGCATAGATTAATTTTTTTAATCTAGATTAATCTAGATTAAATCTTGGAATTAATCTAGATTAATCTAGATTAAAATGGCTAATTTGAATTCTGCTGAAGGCATTCAGAATATGTGTGCTACCCAAATAATGACTTAAAGTCTTTGAGAATGGATCATAAAGCTCATAAAGCTGTTCTATGATAATTTGTTGATGAAAATAAATTATGTTCAATTAGATGTACTTGTGTTTACTAACTAACAATGAAATTATTTTTTCTACCTATTAGATTGTGTTTTTTTAACGTCAACACCTACCCAGCCCATTACATGTTACACCGTACTTTTATTTTGACAGGTTGCTGTGAAGTTTCTGTGTCATACAGTATGATATGATGCTAGTTTTCTCAAATGAAACGGTAAAAGTGACACTCACAGCAGTTTGGGAGATTAAGTTTATCTGTTCATGTGAGATGAAAATGCCAAAAAATACCGGGAGCGTCACGTGTGTTTCAGTATGCGTGTAGTAAAAGCTCGTCTCCGCAATGCATACATACAGCTAGGCAAACGGAACATATCGGATTCATATTAAAACGGTCTTTTTGCATTTCAGTTTTCACATGCACTAGTCCATATCGCGATTTGAATTAAGTGACTGACCAACATTTGATTTATGAATCCAAAAAACGACGAATTTACGTGGCATTTCGCTATAGTAGATTCGGTTTTTATGAATGGAGGACGACGCGATCCCGTCTGTGTTTTGGCGGAGGAGTATGGAGTTATTTATGTGCCAAAATAAAACAAACAAATACAGCGTTTTGCAAACAAACACAATCTGCTTTGCAAAGAAAAAATTGATTTTCAAACAAACAAAAAGTACTATGCACAAACACAAGTCAATTTGAGAGAAAATGCAGAGGTATTACAAATATATGCATTGTGTGTTGCAAATATGTATACTTTTTGTGAGGAAAACTTGGTTTCTCACACGTGTACAGACAGATTTTCTCACAAATGTGTCCATATCTTCTCACAAATGCAATGGAGCAACTTCCTCTTGCAAAACAGCAGATGGCGCTATCATTCAATTTACTCTATTCTCCCAAGACCTCGAACAACGTGTTTATATGGTTTACCTGTGTTGGCTAGAGGGTATACATCTCCGACCGGAAGACTAAGAATTAAATTAATTTTTCTACCTATTAGATTGTGTTTTTTTATGTCTACACCTACCCCAACCCTAAACTTAGCCCTTACTATAATACAAAAACAGTATTATTGTTGTACAGTGTGATAATAATAAAGTTAGATTGATGTGCGCATACATAGTAGCGAATCCTGTCTCCCTTCTAGCAAAAACCCGGTTTACCCTTATGTCCCAGAGGAATATGAGTGGGGAACAGGTGAGTTTCTGCCATACTATATTTATAATTAAACATTTGATGTTTTCACAATGCTGACTCTACCACAATGTCAGTGAAATTCAAAATATCTCCTTTAAAGTGGTTAATGCTAATGATCAGTTAATGGCTTGGCATGGCTAAACATTTAAGCTAGGCCTTTTTAACATTTATCAGTTCTCCGAACCTATGCTGGATCGCGGGATATAAAAAAATATATTTTATATACTATATAATATATTATATATTATTATTATATATTATATATACTTTTATGTAATTTGTCCATATACGATTTTTTGTTGCTACAACTTTTAGCAGGTAACACTTTGCAATAACAGTACACGAATTATCATGCATTAATTTGTGAATTAGTAATTTCTTGACTATGAACTTATGATTAGTTAAGACATGTATTAATCAAGAACTAATGAAGAACTAACGTAACTACGACCTGAGTCATATGAATTACTGCATGAATGCAGATATTTTGAATTTCACTGACATCGTGGTAGAGTCAGCATTGTAAGAACATCAAATGTTTAATTATAAATATAGTAAGGAAGAAACTCACCTGTTCCCCTCTCATTATCCTCTGGGAAATAAGGGTAAACCGTTTTTTTAACGTTATTATTATCACACTGTACAACAATAATACTGCTTTTGTATTATAGTAAGGGCTAAGTTTAGGGTTGGGGTAGGTGTAGACATAAAAAAAAAACACAATCTAATAGGTAGAAAAATTAATTTCATTGTTAGTCTTCTGGTCGGAGATGTAGGCCTATACCTTCTAGCCAACACAGGTAAACCATATAAACACGGTCGAGGTCTCGGGAGAATAGAGTAAATTGAACGATAGCGCCATCTGCTGTTTTGCAAGAGGAAGTTGTTCCATTGCATTTGTGAGAAGATATGGATGCATTTGTGAGAAAATCCGTCTGTACACGTGTGAGAAACCAAGTTTTCCTCACAAAAAGTATACATATTTGCAACACACAATGCATATATTTGTTATACCTCTGCATTTTCTCTCAAATTGACTTGTGTTTGTGCATAGAACTTTGTTTGTTTGAAAGTTGATTTTTTCTTTGCAAAGCAGATTGTGTTTGTTTGCAAAACGCTGTATTTGTTTGTTTAATTTTGGCACATAAATAACTCCATAGAGGAGACTTAAACGCGCCGCGTTAAACTATCAAGGTGAAAGTCATCATAGCTTGCGTAGTTTAGACCCAGCTCCCAACCCAAATTTGAGAATAGATTAACGGCGATATTTTTTTTATCGCGCGATAAGAGTTTCACGTTAACGCAGCACGTTAACGCCGATAACGGCCCACCACTAATATATATATATACATATATATATATATATTTTTTTTTTTTACAATTACCTATATACCTATATAAGCATTTTTATTTATTTTTTAATGTTACACGGTTGGGTTATTTTTAACCTGGGTACATATGGAGTATGGTTAGGAGTCAAAAATTGTATGTATATTTATAGTATATATATATATATATGGTATATTTTTTTTTTTTTTGTTAAATTACCCATTAAGTAATTTCAGTGTCAAAAAGTTATTGTCTCTCTATAGCATCACACTGCTCTGCTGCTGAATAAAAAATAAAAAAGGTAATTGCGACTTTTCATCTCATAATTCTAATTTTTTTCTCGCAATTTTGAGTTTACATCTTGCAAATCTGATTTTTTTTCTCACAACTGTGAGATATAAAGGCACAACTGCGAGTTTTCAAGTCAGAATTGCTAGATATAAAGTCAGAATTGTGAAATATAAACTCAAAATTGCGATAAATAGTCAGAAGTGCAAGATATAAACTCAAAATTGTAAGAAACAAAGTCAGAATTGCGAGAAATAAACTCAAAATTGCGAGAAATAAAGTAAAAAAAAAGTCTCAGAACTCGGACTTTATAACACAATTGTCAGTTTAAAGCATGCAATTCTGACTTGCTAATTTGCAATTGCGACTTTTTTTCTTATCACGCAATTCTGTGACCTTATAACTCGCAATTGTGAGTTTATAGAAGTCAGAGTCAGAATTGTAAGATAACAAGTCACAATAACCTTTTTTTTTTATTCAGTGGCGGAAACAAGCTTTATGTGCTTTTTTTTATTTTTTATTATTATTTTTTTTAAATGTCAAAGAATTTCAACATTTTTTAATTGATCAAAATGGGGTAAATGCAGTAAAAAAAAACATGGCAACATTCATAACGCTGATATTTTGGGACATTCAAGTTGCTAATCAGATGAAAAATGGTTTAAGTTGAAAAATATTAAGCCATGACTGCTTTTTAAAATAACCGTTCTTTAGATTAAAATGTGTACACAATACAGATTTTGAATGCATTATGAGGTTTAACTGCAGTGGACTGTATTTTCACAGTCGACTAGAGCAGAAAGTTATTAACAGACTGACATGAACTTAATTAAATGGACACATCAGTTGGAAATTGCTTCAATACAGCACACAACCCTAGTACACACACATCATAGGACTTCCTGTGGCTCTTGAATCGTTTCCTGTCTTTGTGTCGGACCTCATTAACACACAAAATCCTGTCAACAGCACAAACAGCAGCGGCTCATACAGGAGCCGCTCACATAAACTAACATAAACCAGCACTTCCCATCACATCTGAGTCTCTTCCTCTCCGCTTTGGTTGTGTTTACTCTTTTCAGAGGTAACGCTGGCCTCATTTTGGCCGTCATTCTGAACAGGAAATTGTGAAGCAGCGGTTTCATCACTGAGACGCCGCTAATAAAGACTGGTGGCGAGTGGGACGTTTCTCTCATTCTCTCAGAGGAGGAAAACTCACAACATTCTGAAGCCACACTCATATGGGAAACATCACTGAAGAGACATTCATTCATACACTGCCTAAACGCTACTAATATGTATTTACTGTATATGATATTGAAACATTCTTAAAGGAAGTGTTCACCATCACTGTCTGACCAATGGATAATCTTTGCAGTGAATGGGTGCCGTCAGAATGAGAGTCCAAACAGCTGATAAAAACATCACAATAATCCACACCACTCCAGTCCATCAGTTAACATCTTGAGAAGACAAAAGCTGAAACAAAAAAAAGATGTTTTTAACTAAAATAGTCCATAATCCAGTGATAAAGTGGTCTGGTCTGAATCAGGAGAGAAATCTGCACAGATCAGGCACTGTTTACAAGACAAAACAGCTCTAAACAAATGGCTGGATTTTGATGTGAGAGACAACAGGAGATGGACTTTTCTCACTGGAGGAAGCAACATTATGGATTATGGAATCGGATTTTAGTTAAAAACGTCTTGATGGTATTCTGTATGATTAACACAACTTTAACATTTTAGTCCCTCAAGACGTCCTGTAGCCACTTCATCTTTTCCACTGATGCCAAACACTTTAGAAAACAATATTAATTTTATTATATTAAGAAAAAATATAAATTTTAATGTGGTTTAAGTAATGTTGTTATGTGCTTTATTTATTTTGTTTCAATTTAGATTTTTTTTTATTTTTTATTTTAGGTTTGTTTTAGTAATTTAAGTACAGCTTACACTTACTTATAAATAAAAAATAAAAATATCTCATTACTTACTTTACAAGAAATATTATAACATTTTAATATTAATATTTTATTTCTAATTTATTTCCATTCAATGTCCAATTTTTTAAATGATTGTTTAATTCATAATAAAAATATGCAAGTGGCTATTCATTTATTATTTATTTGTTTGTTTGTTTATAAAATATGTATGTATATTAAAAACAAACAAACAAACAAACAAATGTGCTTAATTATGATGAAAATAATGCAAAAATGCCAAAAAGTCTTAAATGTACAAAAAAGAAACTAAAATATAAGAGGTTTGTTACATTGGACATTGTCTACACAAACAAACAAATAAATAAATAAATAAATAAAAATATCTCATTACAAGAAAAGTTTCTTTTTAATATTAATATTTTATTTCTAATTTATTTCCATTCAACGCCCAAAAATATGTAATTTTTACTGTTTGATTCATAATAAAAATATGTACTTTTTTGTTTAAGTGGCTATTTATTTATAAAAAAAAATATACACAAACAAACAAACAAACAAACAAACAAATAATGTGCGTTGTTATGATTAAAAAAATGCAAAAATGCCACAAAGTCTTAAATATACCAAAAAAGGCTATATTTTTATTTCAAAATATGAAATTAGGATGCAACATGACCTGGTTGTGTTCGGTAAAGCTTAATAAAAATGTATAATTAAGTTTAATCAAATATAATATATATATATATACACACACACACACACACACACACACACACAGACACTATATATACACTATATATAGTATATATATATATATATATATATATATATATATATATATACTATATATATTTCAGCTTTATTTCTATTACTGACATTTTTTTATTTTTTTTTAATATCATTTACAATAAAATGTCATTTTTTAAATTGTTAAGTAAATAATAGATAAATAAATAAATGATCTATTCAACGCAACAGTACGTTTTTCATCTAATATTTATATTTCATTTAATTTCTGATTTATATTCATGAATGAAAACAATATTTTTTGGTTGTATATTTAGTTGCATCGTGACCTGGATGAGTTTGGTAAAGCCGGGCTAACGTGTCGGCGTTAATTAAGCGTGTTTGACGGGCCGCTGACAGATCCAGTAGTTCTGGATGAACCGCAGTAAAGACTCTGACAGAACAAACCCTTATGAACCCCGAACACGAGCCACACGTCAGGAAACATGAGCGCCATCGTAAACGTCCAAACAGTCGCTCGACAGCAGATGCTTTTCCCATGAACAACATCAGCCTCTTCTCGACTAATAAGGCTGTTTGGGAATAAGCCGTATAAAAGCGTCTTTCCCAGCATCCTCCAGCGTGCTTCTCATTAGCCACAGCCTTCAGTGTTTTGGCAGGAGAAGCATGTTAGAAAACTGGCTGGATTTTTACACTCAGCCTCTGTGTTTTACATTAGCGCCGCTCTTGAAGTGGAGTCTTGAATGCACAAAGGCCCCGGTGCTGCCCGCGTGCCCTACTCCAAACACACACAACTAGACTGGAATTACTCATTTTTCAATTTTGGGAGACTGACACGAGCGCGAGTGGAATCTGTGTCATAAACAAACCAGAGTTTGAGTAAAATGACATTTAGAAATGATTTACTTCCATAACCGGAGTCATTTCACAGTGATTAAGGATATTTACGGGGGGTAAAAAATGTAGGCCAGGACTTGTTTGGATTCATTCATATACATATAATTAGGAAAAGTGCTTCTTACTTCTTACTCAGAGTCAGGAGTTGAAAAATAAGAGTTTGTTTGTTTATACATTGGCCATTGTCTAAACAAACAAACAAACAAATATATATTAAATATATATTACATTAAAAATATGTTATTACTTATTGTACAATAAATGTTTTCATCTAATATTAATATTTTATTTTTTATTTATATCCATTATATGTCCAAAAATATGTCATTTTTGTT
>NC_133369.1:1608069-1642456 GCF_049309525.1 Garra rufa | reverse complement strand
GATATATATTTTTTTACTTCACAGTACAAATGTGTATTTTTTTTTATTAATAAAGGAATGAATTAATAAAGAAATAAAGAAATAAAAAGTCCTATTCTGCCCTGACAACTTTCACTCTTTTACTTTCAGCCTTCAGCAGGGTTTGTTTCCAACTTTGGTAAAAAAAATAAAAATAAAAAAAAATAAAAAAAAGATTGGGAGTGGGGCATATTTAGAAATATGTTTGGAACATTTTATGTTTGTTTTTGTTTTTTAAAGTAACGACCAAGTGGCCAGCGGCAATGAGTTGAGCATTTGATCAAGCTTGATCAATTTAGCTTTCTCAAATCAACACAACTTGCCTAAAATAAAATCTATAGACATAACACACTTGATGCATTTCACAATATTAATTTAAACATTTAACCTAGATAAATGTGTGCTGTTAGACGCATATCCACTGCTTTTGTGCATGGAGTGAAAGCTTAAGCGTGCTTTGCAGGACATGGAAGCACCAGCGCGATCACTTGCATGTTTTTCTTAATAACAGTGGAAACCTAAAATACGCCGTCATTTTTGCAAATGCAAAAGGTCTACTTTTATTTGTGTAAACATTCCTCCTACTCCACTCAAACAAATGTCAGTGGCATCCAGCCTGTCTTCACATTTAACATGAAAAACAGCAATAAAAACATAGGCTTCAACTCAGTTAACCGAAAAATAAAACAACGTTGGCAAAGTTATAAGCTGGTTGGCTTATTAATAGTAGGCTAAATATTATGTTCCTACTATTAGGATATGATTATTGGCTTTTTTCAACTCTGATTGATCGATTTCATAAAAAGCATAAAAACCTATTTATTGTTTGTATTTTATCATTAAAATGACAGAATTTATAGGCCGAGACTTGCATGCTACAAATAATAAATTGACGTAAATACGTTAAATATTATTTCCAAGCATTTAGGCCATAAAGCAGCTTGTGAATACTCACATAACGCTATGTACTTATGAAAAATCAACAACTGAGTTGGATCCCATAATGATTGGGGCCCATACAACATTTTTTCATATGGGGCCAAGGCTGGAGGGCTGATACAGCAAAACGTTATCTAATCCACTGAGAATGGTGGTAATATGGATATTTTGGAGGAAAGCAGAAAATATTGCTCATCTGGGGACATTGGGACAGCGTAAAGGACAAAAGCAGAGATGTGTGTGAGATGAAGTGAGCGCTGCTTTTCTGCAGAGATTGACAGCTCATTAGGGGCCGCGCGGCTCCTGCGGGACGGGGTTCTGCGGCATGCGATCTTTGATAACGCGTCACACTCAATCACGGCCTTTAATTGCCATTTGTGCAGCAAATCAACAGCAGCACTCCAGGGAACAGCGGCCCTGAGCTGCAAACACAAAACTGTCCTGAACGGAGCGATTACACTCATCACACACTTTCACACAATATGCTCACTTCTATAAAGAGGGAGAACGCATTAAACAGTGCATACTTGGAATAAGACTTCTGCTGTCTATATTACAGATACTGAGCACAATGTGTGCATTTTCTGAATGTGTGATATACAACAGAGCACATGCCATTCAATACTGCTTTCCACAATGCAATGCACTCCAAATAAACTTTCATTCCTATAGGGGGAACCAAAATAATTGACTATAATTTCTACATCAATTTTTTTAAATGGGTATTTCTGTTTGTTTATTTATTTATGTATTATCATTATTATTAAACATTATCATACATCATGCATTTAACGGCAGAAATTAAATTTATTTAATTTATTTAATTTATTTTTTAAATGAAAAATGTATGTGACAAAAAAACTAAATTAATTCCTATTTTTATAGAAAATGTTTAAATTATTTCAATATAAAAATGGTAGTTCTATTGGTATGTTGTTTATTTATTCACTTATTTGTTTTTGTTTTTTTAAATTGACAAATTTGATGAAAAATAAACCAAAATAATTGAAATTTTATAGAAAATGTTTAAATTATATATATATATATATATATATATATATATATATATATATATATATATATATATAGTTCTATTGGTATATTATTTATTTATTAAAATATAAAAAAATATATATGTGATGAAAAATAAACCAATATAATTGACATTTTTATATAAAATGTTTAAAATATTTTTTTTAATTTTTAAATAAAATGGATAGTTCTGTTGGTATGTTATTTATTTATTTATTTATTTTTTCATTAGTTTTTCAAAATGAAAAATGTATGTGACAAAAATAAACTAAAATAATGACATTTAATATAACATTTAATAATAATGACATTTTTATATAACATTAAATTATTTTTAAATAAAATTGAAAAAATTGACAGTTCTATTGGTATTTTATTTATTTATTTATTTGTTTGTTTTTAAAAATGATATGAATATATGTAATATATGTATATAAAAATATATGTAACGAAAAATCAACCAAAATAATTGACATTTTTATATAAAATGGTTAAATTATTTTTACATTTGTAAAATAAAATTTTAAAAAATTATAGTTTTATTGTTATGATATTTATTTATTCATTAACAAATTAATAAAATAAACTTTTACATTTTTATTTTATTTATTTTTTTATTATTTATTTATTTATTTATTTATACATTCATTCAAGGAAAATTATTATTATTATAAATTTGTTAAATTGAAAAAAAGACAATTATTATTTAATAAGTAATTTGCATTTGCATAATTTATGTATAGAGCAACTAAAGAGAAAGAAAAAAAATAATAAAAACAATATAAATCAATAAATAAAAGCTGTCATTCCTTTGGTTTGTAGTAGCATGCAGTATATAGTATGCATATTGTTTATGCAATTGTTATTACAGGGATCTCTTTCTTGCCTCACTATTTAACTGAACTGAAAGACCTCAAACATTTAACACAATAATCCATTGAATATGCATAACTTCTGCACAATCCATTTCCAAGATGATAAACGGACTTTAACAGAAAGTATACAGTATATACTGAGTGAAACTGAACATTCAACACATACATAGTCCTTGTTTTCTGGTAAGATCAGATGACATTACAGATGCTGTTTCTAACTACATAAAAGAGGAATATTTGATGGGCAAACTGCAGCGGATCCGCCTGTGGCACAATCACACAAATCAACTCCAGGTAGCTTCGCTCACACGGGAATATTAATATTCATGACTGATTCTTTATTCATAAAACAGAAGAGCGGCCAGCTTCAGGACGAGGGAGGAGGAGGAGGAGGTTTGTATTACTTGTCATTTTTTCCGCAGGCTAAAGGAAACTTTAATTACAGAGCGGCATAATGATGCTGGCTCAGAATCAAATATCAATACCGATTTACATGCTCACACTTTAAAAACACTCACTTCAGCATTAGCTTTGCACAGTATGCATACTACATACTGCAGAGGAACTAGAATGCTGAACATAGAAAATAAATAAAAAACCCATTTTGATAAAAACACTTTCCATTTGGATTTAAGATTCAGCACCTTAGTTTAGTATTATTGAGATACTATTATCATTTTTATTAATGTTTTGAATAAGTTTTTTTAATTTTTATACATGAACAAAAATGGTATTGAAACAAATTTCACTTAGGTTTTGTTAGTAAATTTCATAAACTAAAAAAAAAGTCAATTTTGGTTTATTTTTTCATCACATACATTAAAAACAATCGACTAAGTAAGTAAATAAATAAATAACATACCAATAGAAATATACATTTTTATTATGTTTTATTTTATTTAAAAATGTAAAGATAATTTAAACATTTTAAATTAAAATGTCAATTATTTAGTTTTTTTTCACTACAGTTTTCAATTTAAAAAACAAACAAACAAATAAATAACATAACAATAGAATTATATATATTTTTTCAAAATGTAAAAATAATTTAAACATTTTTTATAAAAATGTCAATTATTTTGTGCTATTTTTCGTCACATACATTAATTTAAAAACAAACAAACAAAAAACAAATAACATAACAATAGAACTGTCCATTTTTTATTTTATTAAAAAGTGTAAAAATAATGTAAACATTTTATATAAAAATGTCAATTATTTTGGTTTATTTTTTCATCACATACATTAAAAACAATCGAATAAGTAAGTAAATAAATAAATAACACCAATAGAACTATACATTTTTATTATGTTTTATTTTATTTAAAAATGTAAAGATAATTTAAACATTTTAAATAAAAATGTCAATTATTTAGTTTTTTTTGTTCATTTTTCATCACATACATTTTTATAATATATATCACATTTATTTTTTCAAATAAATAAATAAATAACATACCAATTGAATTATGCTTTTTAATTTACAAATGTAAAAAATTATTTAAACATTTTATATAAAAATATAAAAATATTGTTTTATTTTTCGTCACATCCATTTGTCATTTTAAAAAACACATAAATAAAATACCAATAGAACTATCTTTTTTTTATTTGATTTAAAAATGTAAAAATAATTTAAACATTTTATATAAAAATATTTTTTTCACATACATTTTCTATTTTTAAAAACAAACTAACTAACTAATAAATAAATAAATAAATAAATAAATAACATACCAATAGAATTGTCTTTTTTCTAAATTTGATTTAAAAATGTAAACAAATAAATAAATAACAGATAGAATTATCAATTTCTTTTATTTTATTTAAAAATGTGTAAATAATTTTAACATTTGATATAAAAATGTAAATTATTTTGGTGTATTTTTTGTCACATATATATATTTAAAACAAACAAACAAATAAATAACATACCAATAGAATTATCCTTTTTATAAAAAGTCATTAAAAAATATTGAAACATTTTATATAAAAATGTAAATTATTTTGATTTATTTTTCACCACATACATTTTTCATGTTTAAAAATATATATATATTATGTAGAGTAACAAGAAAAGTTTTTTGATGGATTTACTTTTAGTTTTAGTTTACTATAATACCCTTGGCTTCATCCATTCCATCCGTCTAAAAGAATCCAGAAAGATTTTTCAAATCTATTTGCGTTTTCTTTGGTTATGAGATGATTACAGGGAACAAGAACAATCTTCAAGCAATTTAGGGCCAGATTCACCACAGAAAACAGTTGATGAAGCTTTATGGCAAAGCTTTTCATGCACTAATCAGATAATTACACCTAATCTCTGTTCAGATTTCCCCAAAAATATGTCAAATCTGAATCACACAGGAACTCCTACTTATCCATTATATCCCTATAAGACTGATTCTTTCTTGTTTGCGTCAGAGAGAACACATCAGATGAGAAATGCCTGGAGTTAACAGGCTGTAATTTAATATCTTTGTGGTTTTTATTTTCCATGAGATGGTGAGTTTTCCGGAAAGAGGTTTCCAGGCTGGAAAATGTAATGGCACGTCCGTTTATAACATTATGAACTGTATTATCAGTTCTGCTGTTTACATGAGCAGATCGTCTACATGTATGCCTTAAAATGACACATGATGGACCTTTATGTCAAACGCATGTCTCTAAACAAATGTTCAGAAATTGCAGAGCAAAAAAAAGCCACAAAAGTCATCCTCATATCGGAGGTGGTCAAGTGTCAACATATAAGAAAAAACCTTTCTAACACTATTTTTTGAACATGTAAGTCAAGCAGTTGTTTGAAATAAAAATAAATAAACAAATAATAATAATAATAATAATAATAATAAACAAATTAAATTAAATTAATAAACAAACAAATAATTAAGTCCCAAAATGATTCCCTACTTCGAAGCACTCCAATCGGATCGTGTATCATGAATCATTTGATTCAGATCGATACTTCAGAGCGGGTTTTTAAATAATTTTGCTAATTGAATGGTTCACGATCCGATGTCTGACCTGAGATTATGGTTCATTTGACTTAGTTCTGAATTTTGCGTGTAACAATTTATCTGATTCAGATCAAGACTTTGGAGCGGGGTTTTAAATCATTATGTGAATTGAATGGAACCTAGGAGCGCGGATTACAAATCATTTGATTCAGTTCGGGACTTCGGTGCAAGTTCGCGAATCATTTGATTCAGTTCAGGACCTTGGTGCGGATTCACGAATCATTTGATTCAGTTCGGGACTTCGGAGCAAGTTTGGGAATCATTTGATTCAGTTTCTGGACTTCAGTGCAAGTTTGCAAATCATTTCTTTCAGTTTGAGACTTTGGAGCGGATTCACAAATCATTTGATTCAGTTCGGGACTTTGGTGCAAGTTCGTTAATTATGTGATTCAGTTTGAGACCTCAGTGCAAGTTCACAAATCTTTGATTCAATTCGGGACCTCTGTGTGGATTTGTGAATCATTTGATTCAGTTCGGGACCTCGGTGCATGTTCGCAAATCATTTGATTCAGTTCGGGACTTCGGAGTGTATTCCGCAATCATTTGATTCAGTTCAGGACCTCGGTGCAAGTTCATGTATCATTTGATTCAGTTTGGGACTTCGGTGCAAGTTCGTGAATCATTTGATTCAGTTCGGGACTTCGGAGGGGATTTGTGAATCATTTGATTCAGTTCGGGACTTCGTTGCAAGTTTGCGAATCATTTGATTCAGTTCGGGACTTCGTTGCAAGTTTGCGAATCATTTGATTCAGTTCGGGACTTTGGAGGGCATTCGTGAATCATTTGATTCAGTTCAGGACTTTGGAGGGCATTCGTGAATCATTTGATTCAGTTCGGGACTTTGGTGCAAGTTCATGAATCATTTGATTCAGTTCGGGACTTCGATGCAAGTTTGCGAATCATTGGATTCAGTTCGGGACTTCGGAGCGGATTTGCGGTTCATTTGATTCAGTTCGGGACTTCGGAGCGGATTTGCGAATCATTTGATTCAGTTCGGGACTTCAGTGCAAGTTCACGAATCATTTGATTTAGTTCGGGACTTCGGTGCAACTTTGTGAATCATTTGATTCAATTCGGGACTTCAGTGCAAGTTCACGAATCATTTGATTCAGTTCGGGACTTCGGTGCAAGTTTGTCAATCATTTGATTCAGTTCGGGACTTCGGAGTGGATTTGCAAATCATTTGATTCAGTTTGGGACCTCGGTGCGGATTTGCGAATCATTTGATTCAGTTCGGGACTTTGGTGCAAGTTCATGAATTATTTGATTCAGTTCAGGACTTCGATGCAAGTTCATGAATCATTTGTTTCAGTTCGGGACTACGGTGCAAGTTCGCGAATCATTGGATTCAGTTCGGGACTTCGGAGCGGATTTGCGAATCATTTGATTAAATTCGGGACTTCAGTGCAAGTTCACGAATCATTTGATTCAGTTCGGGACTTCGGTGCAACTTTGTGAATCATTTGATTCAATTCGGGACTTCAGTGCAAGTTCACGAATCATTTGATTCAGTTCGGGACTTCGGTGCAACTTTGTGAATCATTTGATTCAATTCGGGTCTTCAGTGCAAGTTCACGAATCATTTGATTCAGTTCGGGACTTCGGAGCGGATTTGCGAATCATTTGATTCAATTCGGTACTTCAGTGCAAGCTCACGAATCATTTGATTCAGTTCGGGACTTCGGTGCAAGTTCGCAAATCATTTGATTCAGTTCGGGACTTCGGAGCGGATTTGCGAATCATTTGATTCAGTTCGGTACTTCGGAGCGGATTCGTGAATCATTTGATTCAGTTCGGGACCTCTGTGCGGATTCATGAATCATTTGATTCAGTTCGGTACTTCGGAGCGGATTCGCGAATCATTTGATTCAGTTCGGGACCTCTGTGCGGATTCGTGAATCATTTGATTCAGTTCAGGACCTCGGTGCGGATTCGCGAATCATTTGATTCAGTTCGGGACCTCGGTGCTGATTTGCGAATCATTTGATTCAGAACGTATTTGTAATACGAAAAAATATACACATGCAGCTTAAGTCCAGGGTCACATTAAAAGAACACTGCAATACACACAAGGTCATATTGAATGCATTGCATTTTCTGTTTGTATTCATGCTATTTGCATACTATGCACAGTATGCATACTTGAAATAGTAAAAGTAACCTGCTATTCTGAACACAGCCGCAGTCGAAGCAGCACGTGACAGTAATGTTGAGCTTCACTGAAGCCCAGATATGAATCATGTGCAGGAGTTTTTAGTATTACAAGGATTAATTTCACATTTCCTGCCCACACACTTGTTCAACAAGTCAGTGCCCGCTGAAAAACACTTCGGCGGTGGCTTTAACACTGACTGAGCTGCTCTGGGCCGGTTTAGAGGGTGTAGTCCGATCTGAAGGCATGTGACACACACTTACAGGTTAAGTTGAGCTCTGTTCTCATGACCGATGGTGCATGCGTCCGTCCGTCTCACATGCAAGCTGCAGAAATCAAGCACAAACACATGAGGAAATTCAACACACCAGACTTCTGTGAGTCTCAATACTATACATTCTTAAAAATAAAGCTTTGGAAAGATGCCATAGATTAGAAGAACCATTTATATCTTAGTTTGAAGAACATTTTAATGATCTAAAGAATGTTTTCCACTATGAATAACATTGTTGTTGGAATGCAAAGGTCCCATTGATTTTTTTTATGGAACCATCAATGCCAATAAAGGATCTTGATTTTTCAAGAGTGAAAAAGCATTTTTGGTTCCTCAAGAACCTTTCAGTGAACATTTTGTATCTTAATGCAAAAATTGTTTTAATAATTAAGAGAACCTTTTTCTACTATAACCAATTTTACTATAAAAATGGATTTTAAATGTTCTTCATGGAACCATCAATGCCACTAGCTCTATAATGCAGGTTATAATTTCATTAAACAACCATATCAAACTTATCAGATGCATTACTTAGAGTTCTCACACTTTAAGGCAAATGCATGTTCATGACTTTGTTATAGATTTGAACTTTTATAGCATAAGAATATCTTCATTCTAACAGACTAACAGTTTACTTTTGCTTTGGTTTGTGGGCAAGTTGTTCCATTTTAATATCTAGTACCAAAATTATATATTTTAGAGCAGCACAAACCTGAAAAAAATAGGAAATTTCCAACACTTCTTCAAGATTTTTCGTACTTTAAATCTGGAAAATTACAATTTCAAAATGCATTGACATTTCCAGGAATGAATTCATTTGTGCATTCTGAACAATGAACAATAGTGCATTTATAAAATTACAGGAATAGTTCACCCAAAAATGAAAATTTGCTAAAAAATGTAGGCCTACTCACACTCATGCCATTTGAGATGTTTAGACCTGGAAATCACAGTTTTAAATACATTGAAAGTTCCACATTTTCCATTAACATGGAATTAATCGATATAATTAGAGCCATTAAGATCCTCAGTTATAGTCATTTTGATAGAAGAGGATTTTCTTTTTTAAGGATATAAAAAAATCCCACCACATAAAATTGATTAATTTTAACTTCACTCAAAAATGACTGGCCTACAAAAAATTGCTTGTAAATCTCTCATTATGCTATATTATTACTGAATCTTAGATTCAATCTTTTCATTAGAGAGTTTTCTTTCAGTTAGCACCAATATTTTTATTTCTTTTTGGAACTTATTGATTGTATGCCTAATTAATCTGAGCTCATGCATTAAAATTTTACACAAATAATGCCTTTTTTCACTCAAAAAGAACTCAACTCAAAAGAAACAAATATCGGTCATTATATTAATTTACTGCTACATGAAAGTCTACATCCCAATTTTTACATCACGTTCATGGATTAGTTATGATACCAACATGGGCAATAAACTATTTGAGTGATGTGGGGTTTTTAAAAACTTATGTTGATACCGATAACCAGAGTGTAGACACAACCGATATTACTTAAAAATCAATACAATTTTCTGAAAATAAACTGCATTATCAAGAGTCAATAAAACAAAAGCATCATAGCAGTAGCTCAAATGTCTTGTGCAGTATATTTATGATGCTTTGTGACTGTAAACTTCCCCTCAAATCTCATTCATGAGAATCAAATTCAGTGTGACGCAATTTTCAATGAGCAGAGGGAATAAGCTTCAGTGGAGGGTAAGATTTTCAGTCAAAATTGTATTAATGCCAGCACACGGCTTTGATACAGCCTGATGATGACAGCCGTATCACAGTCTATTCAAAGAACTGTCTGTTAAAATGATGTCAGAAGTGACAGTATGTACCACTGAGAGTTTCTCAACAGCCAGCGAGCAGGACCGGACCTGTTCAACTCAATAGACTTGAGAGGAGCTCAACACTTCAGAAGACAATGAGCATTTAAGGTCTGTTTGAATAACACAATTAACCTGCAGACATATGCAGTACAGTCTACCCTGAATTACATAACCAAACATCTCACGAGTCACAGGAACACTTGACAATAAGTTTGAATATGTTAATGTAATATACAGCAAGTTTGCATTTTAAAGTTTTGCTTAATGTTAATTCATCCATGCATTATAAACATCATGAATTAACAATGAACAATATAGGAACTGTTCTCTTGAAAATGAAAATGTACTCTCCCTTAGGCCATTTAAGGTTAGGATGAGTTTGTTTCTTCAACAGGTTTGGAGAAATGTTTCATTCCAACACAATCTCACCAATGGATCCTTTGGAGTGAATGGGTGCCGTCAGAATGAGAGTCCAAACAGCTGATAAAAACATTGCAATAATCCACAAGCAATCCACACCACTCCAGTCCATCAGTTAACATCTTGAGAATACAAAAGCTGAAACAAATCCATCAAGACATTTTTTTTTAACTAAAATACGAGTCCATAATTTATAATAACGCTTCCTGCAGTAAAAAAAAAATGGTCTGCTCTGAAACAGAAGAGAAGTCGGCACAGATCAAGCATTGCGAAACAGTTCTGAACACGGTAACTTTTGTTTATTCAAGATGTTAACTGATGGACTGGAGTGGTGTGGATTACTTTTGGATTATTGTGATGTTTTTATCAGCTTTTTGGACTCTCCTTCTGACGGCACCCATTCACTGCAGAGGATCTGTTGGTAAGCAAGTGATGGAATGACACATTTCTACAAATCTGATGAAGAAACAAACTCATCTACATCTCAGATGGCCTGAGGGTGAGGACATTTTTTTTTTTTTAGCAAATTGTAATTTTTGGGTGAACTATTCCTTTAATAAATGTGTTAAAAACATTGTTAGTTGATGATACCCAGTGCATTAGGTAGGCATTAACTAAATTTAAGTTACTGGAAATGCTTTTTAAAAGTCTGCTTCAATCTGACAGATATTATTAAATAATAAGCAAACATAAGCAGGTCTTACAGCAAAGCCAAGTGACAGTCATCAAAATAAACTCACTTGTCATTACAAAAGTGCATTTTGTACAAATGTGAAGTTTATTCTTCAAAGAAGTGAATAATATATAAACTATTGTCTATAAATATAAAGGATTTTTGATAGTATCACAAGCAGAAGTATGAGAAAGAAGAAAATAACAGATGTCACCGGTGTAGAAAACTGTAATATACGCTTCAAATGCTAGTGTGATTAAATACATCTCAGATCCATGCAAATGCATCTCACAAGAACAGGAGTTTAAGAGCATGCCTCCATCCACCAGTGCTTTCTGTAATCACCTTAAACAGAGATTCCTTTGGGAAAACAAAAACATTCATTCGCATGAGATAATCGCCATAAACAATCAAGAATCAACAGTATCTGATGTTCAGTAAAGGGCATCTTTAAAAAAAAAAAAAAAAAAAAAAAACACATGATGACACAGCAAACCCTGAAGAATTATGAACAGGATGATCTGAATTACTCTTATGTAGTGCTTGAGCGATGTGGGGTTTTTAACAGCTGATGTTGATACCGATAAATAAAGCGCATACGATATGCAACCGATATTACTTAAAATATCAGTTAAAAATTAAGGCAGTCAAATGATTAATCGTGATTAATCACATCCAAAATAAAAGTTTGTTTTTACATAATATATGTGTGAGTACTGTGTACATTTATTATGTATATAAAAATACACACACTTGCATGTATATATATTTGATGCAAAATGATATATGTAACTATAAAGAGTTTATATGTATATAGAATTACATATAAATATATATAGACAACTATTATTATAATATATACATGTACATGTATGTATTTATATATACATTATTAATATACTCAGTACTCACACATTTATTATATAAACACAAACTTTTATTTTGGATGTGATTAATCACGATTAATCATTTGACAGCCCTATTAAAAATATTTGAAAACAAATTGCTTTATCCAATAACAGATCTGCTGGTAGATTTTTGCAAATTATTCACAGGACAAGCAGATGTGGTTATGACTGCAGATCATCTCAAAAGGGCTAACCAAAGTCTACATCCCAATTTTCACATCATGTTAATGCATTAGGTATGATACCAACATAGGCATTAGAGCGATGTGGGGTTTTCATTAGGTGATGTTGATACTGATAATCGAAGATCAATATGCAACCGATATTACTTAAAAAAAAAAAAAAAAAAGTAAAATTATCTGAAAACAAATTGCATTATCCATCATCAGGCCTGCTGGTAGATTTTGGAAATGATACACAGGATAAGCATTCATGATTATGGCTGCTTATCATCTCAAAAGGACCAAATTTAAGCCGATAATTGGTTTATCGCTACACATATGCATCCCAATTTTCATAACATAGATTAGTAACGATACCAACATGGGTGTTAAACTATTTGAGCAATGTGGAGTTTTTTTTATAGCTGATGTTAATACCAATAACCAGAGCAGACCAATATGCAACTGATATCACTTACAAATCAGTTAAATATAACTGAACACAAATTGCATTATCCATTAACAGACCTGCTGGTAGATTTTAGAAAAAAGATACACAGGATGAGCATTGATGATTATGGCTGCTGATCATCTCGAAAGGACCAAATATCAGCCGATATATTGGTTTATCGCTACACATGTATATAAAAAAAAGTCTATATGCCAATTTTCACATCATGGATTAGTTACGATGACAACATGGGCATTTGAGTGATGTGGGGTTTTAAATAGCTGATTTGAACACGATTACAAATCAGTTAAAAATATCTGAACACAAACTGCATTATCCATTAACAGAAATCCTGGTAGATTTTGGAAGTGATACACAGGATAAGCGGATGTGATTATCACTGCCGGTCATCTCAAAAGGGCCAAATATCGGCTGATATATCAGTTTACCGCTACATGATAGTCTACATCCCAATTTTCCCATCATGTTCATATGTACAGCACCAACACAGGCATTAAATTGTTTGAGCGATCTGGCGTTTTTAATAACTGATGTTGATACCGATAACCAGAGCTCAGACTGATATGCAACCAATATTTTTTACAAATCAGTTAAAAATATCTGAACACAAATTGCATTATCCAATAACAGAAATGCTGGTAGATTTTGGAAATTATACACAGGACATGCATTCGTGATTATGGCTGCTGATCATCTCAAAAGGACTAAACATTGGCCAATATATCGGTTTACCGCTAGATGAAAGTCTACATCCTAATTTTCACTTCATGTTAATGGATTAGTTGCGATGCCAAAATTTAAATTGAACTATTTGAGCAATGTGAGGTTTTTAATAGCTGACGTTGATACCAATAACCAAAGTTCAGACTTATATACAACCGATATTACTTAAAAATCAATAAAATTATCTGAAAACAAATAGCATTATCAAAAGAATCCTGCTGGTAGATTTTGGAAATGACACACAGGACATGCATTCGTGATTTTGGTTGCTGATCATATCAAAAGGACCAAATATCGGCCGCTATATTGGTTTATCGCTACACATATGCATTAGAAAGTCCCAATTTTCACATCATAGATTAGTTACGATATTAACATAGACTTTAAACTATTTGAGAAGTGCATTGCAAACACCGTCCATCCTGTTCTAGCTGTATAATTAGAGGTACTTCTGTGCAAAAGAGCCAAAGGAGAACACAAAGCCTTCAGAAACATCACCAAAGTTCATTACAGACCGAAGAAAAAACATGTATACATTTCTTTGAGTTAAACACAAGTGCAGGCCTGAGCCCAATGCTGCTCCAAACTGAAAAAGGCACTTAATTTTACATCTTAAAACAGCCTGAGATTGCTGCTGTCCGGGCCCAGGCCAGGAGACCAGCTATCTGCTTCAGGCTGGGTTGAGCACATATCAACCATTATTGTTTTTGTTCTAGCTCCATAAAACATTCCAGTCCTATAATTCATCTGATCTCAGTCACAAAGCTTTAATTTAAAGCTCAATTTTTCCCATGATATGTGGCCTTAAGTGCTGGGTGCACAATTCACACACATTATTATTATTTCTGCATTATTTGCATGTAAAAAGTTTGAATATTTGCCCGTGGAAATACTGATGTCGATAAAAAGACACAGTTTTACATACAAGCTTAAAAAAACAGATCCCCACCCAGAGTAATCCAAGAGAAAAAGCATAAATAATCTCCAAAACGATGCGGTTTGTCCAAAAAAGTTGCTTTGATTTAAAAAAAGAACATCCAAGAAATCCAAGTGAGATTTAAATACAAATATATACTTACAAAAATCATCACAATGTTTATGTACAACGCAAACAGTTGTTAAGGTGAACAATATAAAAGCAGTTAAATCACACTGTTGTTTCTCCTTGTTTGCTGTTCGCCAGTCTCGTGTAGAACTTCCTCCACGAGTTAAGCGTCTTTCCAGACCATATCCAGAATCCAGACGTGATGCCCACGATCAGGGTCATCAGGTACTTGATCATGAACACCGTGAAGTCCGGGTTCATCTGCGGGTTGTGCGCGGGGCACGGCACCGCGTACGTCTTGCACGATTGCGCGCTCCACGTCTGTTCCCACTGATCCCGAAAGGCCTGCTCGTAGAAGTAACAGGCGATCACGATGGTGGCCGGAACCGTGTACAGGACGCTGAAGATGCCGATGCGCACCATCAGCTTCTCCAGCTTCTCCGTCTTGGTGCCGTCGTGCTTCATGATGGTCCTGATGCGAAACAGAGACACGAAGCCCGCCAGGAGGAACGAGGTGCCGATGAACAGGTAGACGAAGAGCGGCGCCAGGACGAATCCGCGCAGCGCGTCCACGCTGTTGATGCCCACAAAGCAGACGCCGCTGAGCACGTCTCCATCCACCTGACCCACCGCCAGGATGGTGATGGTCTTGATGGCCGGCACTGCCCACGCTGCGAGATGGAAATACTGCGAATTTGCTTCGATGGCCTCGTGACCCCATTTCATCCCAGCTGCGAGGAACCAAGTGAGCGCTAGGATGACCCACCAGATGGAGCTGGCCATGCTGAAGAAGTACAGCATCATAAACAGAATGGTGCAACCTTCCTTTTTGGTGCCTTGCACCACCGTCCTGAAGTCGTTATCGAACTGCTCATTGCAAACCACTTTGTCTTCCAGGAGAAATCCGGCGATGTAAGCGATGGACACCATCGTGTAACACCCGGAAAGGAATATAATGGGTCTTTCCGGGTAACTAAAGCGCTTCATGTCCACTAAATAAGTCAGGACGGTGAACAAAGTGGACGCGCAGCACAAAACCGACCAAATCCCGATCCAAATGCGCGCAAACTTCTGCTCGTCCTCGCTGAAGTACATCATCCCGTTGAGTTTTTTGGGCTCGCACGGCGCGCCGCAGTTTTCCTCGCCTAGAAAGCGGTAGTTGAGGTACGGTGGGACTTTCAGCGAAGCCGGGCACTTAAAACGCCCCTTCCTGGGGTGGTCGGGCGTCGCTTGGGTCACATCTGGAGTTGGGTTGACGGGTGTCCTCGGCTCAGACGTGTTTTGCCCCACGCACAGCTCTCCGCCGTGCACCGGGAACGTTTCGCACGCCAGGGTCTCCGGCCACTGGAAGCCGAATTTGTTCATGAGCGCCTCGCAGCCTTGACGCGCGCGCTCGCACAGCGATCGGCACGGCGGCAGCGCTTGCTCCAGCACCGTGCACACCGGCGCGTACATGGAGCACAGGAAGAACTTGAGGTCCGGCGAGCACTGCACTTTAACGAGCGGGTAGAACTGGTGCACCTCCAGCCCCGCGTCCTCCTGGTTCGTGTGGCCGAGGAGGTTGGGCATGATGGTCTCGTTGTACGCGATGTCCGTGCACAGAGGGATGGTGATGGGCTGGCAGAAGCCGTGCTCGGGCACCGACATGCCGCGGTCTCCGTACTGCGCGCTCGCTCCCAGTATTCCAAAGGCGAGCAGGAAGAGCGCTGACGCAGCGCGCGCGGCCATACTTTCCTTCTGCGGTCTGTCTCCTCACAGCCAGCTCGCTCGCCCGCCAGCGCTCTTCCTCCCCTCCAACTCCCTTTGTTGATTTATCCTTGTCCAAAAACTTTTAGGAAAGTGCAGCGGCGCCCCGGACGCTGCTCCCCGGATCGCGAGCGGATCAAACGAGTGAAGAAAAACACACGAGCGTCTGAGGCGAATAAAGAGTCGCGCTGTGTCGTGTCAGAGTTTCTGTGAGCTGTTCAAACCTGTTTCCAGGCGCCCTGCTGTCTGCTGTTCATAAGCGAAACGCGGGCGGGGCTTTATGGACAGATGGCTCGCGTTTAGGGAGCGTCGGGAATTCGTTCGCCTGCGGTTCGTTTTGCGTTGTGGAGCGGAACGCATTATATCCGCTGACTTTAGAAATCAGAGCAATACGTAAAAGAGAAGACAAGAATTCGTTAAATGTTTTTTTTAACATTCTTTTAATGTTCGTTCTCAGACTTTATAGGGTTGTTGAATGGAACACATTTAATACACAATTGGCAACATGTTTTCTCCAATATTGAATGTAGAAAGGAGATCTAACTTTACTGAAAAACACTGGCTGTTGGGAAACACTTAGCTTTGGCTAAGGTTCTCTTTATGTTCTTTTAACGTTTGTTCTTAGACATTATGTGGTTGCTGAATGGAACGCATTTTCTCTTGTAACTTTACTAATACAGTATACATTTTGCACTGTTTTCATCCATATAAATTCAGAATGAAGTACTAACTTAACTGAAAAACACTTGGTTGCAATTTCTTTTGACTAAGGTTCGCTTTGCGTTCTTTTAATGTTCGCTCTTTGCATTTACAGCATTATTAAACAAAATCCATTTTATCTGCTAACTTTAGATATCAAAATAATAAGTCAAAGAGAAGGCTATGTTACATACTTGTAAAAGTAAGCTTACTTCACCAATATGAATTCAAAAGTACTAACTTACTACTTAATATTGAAAATAATTGCCGTAGGATTTACTTTTGAGTCTTAATTAGGTATATCCAGCCAAAAATACATTATAAATGTTTCTTTTATGTCAAAAACTAGTAGGATATTAAGTTCCATATTCCGTGAAGATATTTTGTATATTTCATTTCGTAATTATATATCAAAACTTACTAATATGCATTGCTAGGGACTTTATTTGGACAACTTTAAAAGCAATTTTCTCAGTGTTTAGATTTTTTTGCACCCTCAGATTGCAGATTTTCAAATAAAAGATTTAAAAAGAAAAGAGATTAATATTATCCTAACAAACCATGCATCAATTGAAAGCTTATTTATTTAGCTTTCAGATGATGTATACATTTCAATTTCAAATGCGTATGACCGGTTTTGTGGTCTAGGGTCACAAATAATTACAAAGAAACAACAAACGTGGTAAAAATAAAGTAGTAGTCCAATGATCTGTTTACAACTAACACTTCAGTGTCATTGTCAGTCAAATTATTATTGTACTTACTGAACACTTTACATTATACACTGCACTATAAATGAAACAGTACACTTACAGCATGCAATGATAAAAACTATATGTCAAATGCATTGTTGCATGTTTAATTCAGTGAGCAGTGCTCAGTATGCACACTACGTACTGAAATAAAGTTAATATGCTATTCAAAACAGTTCTTTACTAATGGACTTCAGTCAGAGTAATATTTAATTTGAAACTAATGCAAACAAGGGTTATTGGTCAACAGTTTATACTGATGTGGACTTTGTCTTGACCGTTGACTAAAACACAAAAACAAACAAAAAAAAAGTGAACACAATTTAAAGGATATCGGTTGTGTATCTCATCTATAGTAAAATACATAGTTAAAAACGACTTTTAAAGAGCATTTTAAAAACAAATACTCATTCATCTAAGTGCAGCACAGTAAATAAAGTCAATGAACAAAATCTGCATGCCATACAAAAAAACAGAGACGGCCCCTAACGTGCGGCCCTGTCTGCTGCCTTCCTATTGGCTACTGTGAGTGTCTGTAAGAGAAATGAGAGGAACATGATTTGCTCTGACAGGGGAATGTAAAGACAGCCTTCACTAAGAGTCTGGATACTGGCTGAATACAAAACAACTTCTGCCTGAGTAAATACTTCATTCAGCCGTTTTCCATTTGGTCTTATTGTGTAATTATTTTTCATTTACAAACATGAAATGCTCTACCAGTTCAGTCACTCACACTAGTTTTCATTTTGGGAATAAATGACCCAATATATTGTATTTTAAATGTGTAGCATTCAACTTCAATCATCTCAGGCAGGACATCTGAACTTTCCTTTTGATTTCAGTTCAGTAAATTATGGAAGCCTGTTTCTGCTACTGAATAAAAAAAAATGTAATTGCAACTGTTTGTCTGACAATTCTGACTCTTTTTCTCAGAATTGTGAGATTTAAATTTACAATTGCATGTTATAAAGTCAGAATAATAAGATATAAACTTGCAATTGCGAGTTATAAAGTCACAATTCTAATGTTTTTTTCTCCTTTATAAACTCCCACACTACAAAAAAATAATTTGTTACCCTGCTTCCTTAAAATGTTAAGCTTAGTCAGCACAAATAAGTTTAGTCAACTTGAAAGCTGGTTTGTTAAACTTAAAAGCTGGGTAAGTTGCCCAGCTGCCTAAACATTTTAAGTTGAATCAACATAAATATCTAAGTTGTCACTTAGTACAACTAAACATTTTAAGTTGACTAAACTTTTTTTAAATGTTAACTGAATTTAAAATTATAAGGCATCCAGGTGACAAATTATTTTTAGTTGATTCAACAAAGTTTTTTACAGTGCAATTGCAAGAAATAAAAGTAAGAATATGAGATAAAAACTCACACTTCTGACTTTTTTTCTAGCAATTGTGAGTTTGTTCGCAATTCTGATTTTTTTCTAAGAATTATGAGATATAAATTCGCAATTGTGAGTCATAAAATCCAGTTTTGATGTTCTCAGAACTGCAAGTTTATATCTAACAATTCTGACTTAATATCACAAAAAAGTCACAATTGCAAGATATAAATTCACAAATTTGAGAAAAAGAATTGTAAGTTCTAAACTCGCAGTTCTGAGAGAAAAAGTCACAGCTGCAAGATATAAATTTACAATTCTGTGAAAAAGTCACAATTGCTAGATATAATCTTGCAATTCTGAGAAAAAAGTCACAATTTAAAATATAAATTCACAATGCTGAGAATTATGTGTTGCAATTCTGACTTTGTAACTCGCAATTGCCAGTTTATATCATGCAATTCTGAGGAAAACAAGTCAGAATTTTGAGTTTTTATCTTGCAATTCTGACTTCATAACTCGCAATTGTGAGTTTATATATCATAATTCTGAGAAAAAGTCAGAATTGTGAGTTTGTATGACGCAATTCTGAGAAAAAAGCTCAGAATTGCGAGATGTAAACTCGCAATAGTGAGATAAAAAGTCACAATTTCCTTTTTTAAATTTTTTAATTCAATGTCGGAAACAGGCTTTCATAGTAAATCCAGAAAAGCTGAGATGCTATAACAAGATCTGAATAATCCTGGGACAGACTAGACTGGCCAAACCAGAAAGAGATGATGAGTAAAACCCGCACGTAACTCACTTAATGCGTCATTAGGAAATTTGACTATTAAGCATTATGTAAATTGAAATCGCCCAGATTTGTGGCTTACACTCAAAAATTACACAACAATAAAGGTGCTTCGGCGATGCCATAGAAGAACCGTTTTTTGTTTAAATGGTTCCATTATGAACCTTTAACATCTGAAGAACCTTTCTGTTGCACAAAAGGTTCTTTGTGAGAAAAGAAGGTTCTTTTTAAAGTATCTTTGACTGAATGATTCTTTGTGGAACCAAAAATGGTTCTTCTATGGCATCGCTGTGAAGAACCTTTTAAAGCACCTTTACTTTAAGAGTGTAGAACAATTTTTGGTTCCTTAAAGAACCTTTCAGTTCTTAGAAGAACATTTTAATGATCTTAAGAAATTTTTCCATTATATATATATAAAACTTTTGTGCAATGGAAAAGAAACAGTCTATGGCAATAAAAAAACTTTTTTAAGAGTGTACAGAAACAAATATTACTTTTTTAATATCAGTTTGTGAGTATAGTTCAATATGAGTCACATGCTATTAGCCAACTTCCATTGAAATCAATGCAGAGCACTTTAAATCATTGATTGTGAAGATGGCGGTTGGTTTGAAGCATTAATAAACTTTATTTATTTCAGGTAAAACAACAATAAACAACATTTACAGAAGGACATTACATCTTCCATAATAACATTACATACAGGTTTCTAACAAATAATGCAATTCCTACTCTAATATAGTCTAAGTTTCGTTCGTTATAAAGTGACCAGGTACACGTCTAGGTTCTGGAACCGCTTGTCGAATGTCTGCATTATTTCAGTGCATCTTACAAAAAAGAAAAATAGATATAGGCAAGTGAAGCGAAAACACAGATTCAGTGTTCAGCACAGCGGATGCACGTCCAACCTCCACGCCTGCTTCCCAACGAGAGTATACGGATATGAATCAGCCGAGGGGGCGTTCGTGACCCTGAACGCTGAAGCATCGCCGTCACGCCGCCGTCTCGCCCCCTCCGTATATATACTGTATGTACAGCCTAGTATATAACAAAGATTACAAAAAGATTAAATATTCACAGATGAATTGAGAATAACATGGTCTTGACAGCACATTCCAAAGCAGAGCAAACCGGGAAGCTAAAGCTGTTCCCTTTTCGTGGTACATTTACATTTATATATTGATTTAATAACTGTGGAAGCCTATTTCCACCACCGAAGTAAAAAATATGAAACAGTAATTGCGACTTTATCTCGCAATGCAAGACATTAACTCAATTGCAAGAAGTCAGAATTTAAATACAGCCTTAGAATTGTGAGATATAAACTTTTTAAAATCAGAATTGCAAGATATAAACTCAGAAATGCGTGTTATAGTCAAAATTGCAAGAAAAAATTCAGAATTGCTGTTCAAATCTGAGAAATAAAGTCATAATTGCAAGATGTAAACTCACAATTGTGAAAAAAGTCATAATTTAAATACAGGCAGAGTTGTGAGATATAATCTTGCAAATATGACTTTTTTAAATCAGAATTTCAAAATATAAACTCACATGTGTTAAGTCAAAATTGCAAGAAGAAATTCTCAATTTTGAGAAATAAAGTCATAATTGCAAGATGAGAAAAGAAAGTCAGAATTGTGAGATATAAACTTTCAATTCTGACTTTTTAAAATCAGAATTGCAAGATTTGCTAAGTCAAAATTGCAAGAAAAAATTCTGAATTGCAATTTTGATTAAAAAAAAAAAATCTGAATTCTGAGAAATAGTCATAATTGCAAGATGTATACTGACAAATCATAACACAGTTTTTAATCATAACTGCAAGATATAAACTCAATTGCAAGTTATAGTCAGAATTGCAACTGCTACTTCAATATAATCTTGCAACCAAAAGAAAAAAAGTTACATCTCGCAATTCTGAGAAATAGTCATAACTGTGAGAAACTCAGAATTCTGACTTTTTTTTCTCAGAATTGCGAGTTAAACTCTCAATTTTAAGAAAATACTATTTTTTCCTTCAGAATTAGACTTTGTAACTCGTAACTGCAAGTTTATATCTCATTTCTGAGAAAAGAAGTCACAATGGCAAGAAAAAAGTATATAAACTCACAATTGCAGAAAAAAAGTCAGAATTGTGAGATAAAAATCTCAATTCAAATTTTTTGTCAGAACTGCAAGATATACACTCACAATTATGTTATAAGGTCAAAATTGCAAGTTGTAAGTTAGAATTGTGATATAAACCGTGAGAAAAAGTTGAAATTGCGAGATACTCACAATTCTGAGAAATTGTCATAACTCTGACTTTTTTCTCAGACCTGCCAGATAAAAACTAACAATTAGGTGTTATATAGTCAGAATTGTGACATAAACTTGCAATTTTAAGAAAATAATCTTTTTTTCCCTCAGAATTGGACTTATAGAAGAAGTTATACTAAATTTATATCTCAATTCTGACAAAAAAAAAAAAAAGGTCATGAAAACTCACAATTGCAAGAAAAAAGTCAGAATTATTAGATGTAAACTTGCAGTTGCCAGAAAAAAGTAAGAATTACGAGCTAAAAAGTCACAATGAACTTTAGTTTTTTCTTCAATGGCAGTAACAGGCTTCCGCAAATAACCAAGTTTGAAGCGTGCGCCAATGATTATGCAAACATGATGTCTCTTCTTTTTTGTGTGTTCGTCACAGTGCTAAATGTGCAATCATTGATTATTATTACTTTTCTCCATCCCTTTTTCTTGCAAAAAAAGGAGACTCTACACACCTTAAAGTGGCGATAAAATACAGCATGTCGCATGTAAAGCTGCGACCGCCACAAAGGCAGGAGGAGCTCTTACATGTTTCAAGCACGTCGCATGAAAATAATTATTGGGCTGCTAATACTGGCTGGAGTCCTTTAAAGCCGAAGCGGTCAGGAGGCATTAATGCGCCTCCGTCACACTGCGTTTCGTCAGAATCGCAGCTCTCTTCATAGTCGCAACATTTAAACAGTCTCTTCATTTCTGGTTAGTTGAATAAAGGCCACGTTCACACTGCAGATTAATACGGGAGTCACTCCTCTTCACATACACTGCAAAACAATCCTTTTCTTACTCTTATTGCTGAGATATTAAGTCTTGTTTCCTGAAAAAATAATCAAAATTAAGTATGTTTCATTAAAAAAAAAATGATTAAAACTTGTGTTTATCATGAAATAAAAAGGTAAAAGCTAATTTTTATCTCACAATTTTCTGTCAATTCTGATAAAAAACGTCAAAACTGTGAGATATAAATACAAACTCAGAATTTATTTTTTTTGACGTTTAGATTTTAGTTTATTATAATTTCTCCTGAATTGCAAGAAAAATTAATTGCGCAATATAAACTCAGAAATGCGACAAGGTTGCAATTGCCTTTTAGTGAGAAAAAATAAAACTTAAAGTCAAAACAAATTATTTTTTTCCCTCATTTGCCTTGTTTTAAGCAGAAAAAGAAAAACACACCTAATTTTTTAAATTTCTTTTGAATTGCAAAAAAAAAAAAGACGAATTACACAAAACTCAGAAATGCGAAAAAGTTGCAATTGCCTTTTAGTAAGAAAAAATAAAACTTAATTTAAAGGGAAAACTGATTTATTTTTTTGACCTCATTTACTTTTTTTATTGTTCTAAGCAGAAAAACCCACTTAATTTCGATTATTTCTTCCGAATTGCAAGAAAAAAGATGAATTTCGCAATATACTGTAAACTCAAAAATGTGAAAAAGTTGCAACTGCCATTTAGTAAAAAAGATAAATGAAACTTAACTCAAAGGGAAAACTTTTTTTTCTTATTTTAAGCAGAAAAACACTTAATTTTGATTAAAAAAAACATTTAATGACGCATGTCTTTATGCATTTTAAATGTGTCTTGATTTAAAAATGCTTTGCTATTTTCACTGGAAAACAAGACAACAAATCACTCATTCGCACCACCTCTGTGAGCTGTATTTTAGTGCATGGCTACTGTTATTTAATCTGCATAATTGCTTTAGTAAATTGGGTGCTGTTTTAATTTCCTACCAATTATTTTGTCAGAAACAGCACACACAAACAGGTTTGACTGCAAGTAATCATATTTCTAGTTTGTGAAACGTCAAAATGTTGCAATGAAATTGCTATAATTATTAGTAAATCATCCATCGCAAATTCATAATTACGAGTGATATTTAGGTTATGCAGTGTGTACGTGACCCCATCTCATTTACAGGTGCAAAACACCACCTTAAGAGCTGGAATGTTGCGCAAACATGTCGAAAAGTGCATTCGCAGTAAGCGTCGACCTTTTAAATTCCAGAAATGTCATTGCTCTTTAACTAGTCCTCTGACCATCAGTCACACCAATGTGACTAAAGCTGAATCAAGAAGTTCCTTTTGCACAAATATTAATAATGTCATCAAACGGATCATGTTTGGATTTGTACCGTATAATAATTGCAAAGGCGTGATGTGTCACTGGACGTCATGCACGTCTGTACACATTCCATTCGCCGCTGATTTATTCAATAATCTGTTGCTAAACAGGTGTGTGACTGCGCAAATCTGAACTCATTTGACTTCCTTATTCGATCCATTTTAACAGTGCAGAGCCAAACATTGCTATTGTTCAATTAGCTCTTGCACTTACGTAGAACAAAATTAATTGGTACTTTACAACATACTGACAGAGAGAAAATACTGTACCCGAATGGAGATTATATTATTATGTTGATCATCTGTCTTACAGAAACCAAATGGACGGACATGAATAGGAAGAGCAGTGTCAGTATTCAGATGCACAGATTGGGAAAGTAGTGCACTTTGGGAAGGTTCTTCAGACCAACCTCCTTCATCTCGAAAAGATGCTTGAGAAATGCATTAGCTTCATCAACAACACTTCAGTTTAAAATGTTGAAGGACTGTTCACACACTCATAAACAGTATGCAAAATTGAACTTTTTTACTCTTATTTCGTTCACACATCGAGTTACTGGTTAATCGTGTCTATTTCTCATTTAGCATCATGAACATGCATGCAACATTTTTCCATTTCAAATGGATGTTTTCATTGTGACCCATTTTAGTTTGAACCCATTTTGTGGTTAAAGACAGGTGCTCAGACCCAAAATAAAAATACATACATAAATGTATATTATTATGAATTCAGCTCTAAATCAAAACCATGAACTTTTGAATGAATTTTTGGTGAGTTGTACTGAATACAATTTCGGATTCAATTCTAATATAACATAACATGGTTTAAAAGTTAAATTCTAAAGCATTCCTGTAGCTCAAACAGTAGTGCAAGCAACAGCAAGGTCATGGGTTTGAATTTCAGTGAGTGCGTGAATTGATTAAAAGTAAACTTTGAATGTTATGTACTTGAAGTTGGATAAAATCATCTGCAAATAAAAAACAAAAGTGTCTGCAAAAGAAGCACGTCTTGTGTGTACATCCTCTAACAGTTCAAAGTAAAGTTTGGGCCGTTTTACTGATCAGTTGTGAGTGCAATTCATTCTAAGATTGTCATGGGCCTTCGGACGGAACAGCGAAAACTGAATTGTTTCTAAACGTGGACGAGTGAATTTCTTTCTCATGCACAGTAGCACCAGTGCAGTATATTGCCTGTATTTAACACTCAACGCACATGTAAACGCACACAGACGTACACGAGACTCGCAGTTATCTGCCGTTAGTGATGGTAATCATTGCTTTAGTGCAGTCCCTGCAGTGAGTGAATGTGCACCATCAGGCTGCAACCGCATTGTCAGTGCGATTATCGTTATTACTAGGGATGCACCGATACTGAATTTCTTAGCTGACACAATAGTCAGTTATTCAGAATGATATTTGCTGACACCAATACTGATAGCAGATTATTCATCATGATATCTGGGGATTCCAATACTGTTAGCTGATTATTCAGAATATTTTTCGATACCAATAATTGATTGTTCAGAATGATATCTGTCGATATCAATACCGATAACCGATTATTCGGAATGGTATCTGCCAATACCAATAGCGATTATTTGGAATGGTATCTGCCGAAACCAATACCGATAACCAATTAATCCGAATGATATCTGCTGATACCGATACTGATTATTCCGAATGATATTTGCCGATACCAATATCGATAACCAGTTATCCGGAATGATATCTGCTGATACCATTAGCGATTATTTGGAAAGATATCTGCCGAAACCAATACCGATTACAGATTATTCAGAATGATATCTGCAGACACCAATACCGATTATTTATAATGATATTTGCCAATACCGATAACCGATTATTCGGAATGATATCTGCCAATACCAATAGGATAGCCAATTATTCAGAATGAAATCTGCTGATTATTTAGTTTTATTAAAAAAAAAAAAAAGATCTCTCGCCTAATGCTGTAAACTTTACAGGAGCCTCTCAATTGGTTCATAATATTAGAGGTTAAAATGAACATCAAAACTATATTAAATGCTATTTATTTTCGGGTATGCACATAATGTAGTTTTCGTAAAAACAGGTCTTCATGATAGATTTATTAAAAAAAACATATAATTACCAGTACATAAGCTCATAGGGTTAAACAGAACCTGTGTTAACAGTGCTGGGTTAATGCATTATTATTGCTTGGACTTGGATGGTGCTAAATTCGACACAAGACAGTCTGACATGTTTTTTCCACCCCTTTTGATTGACAGGAAATTGGCCCTGATCATCGGCTGTTTTTAAATAATCAGTCGATGGCTGTTAGTGCAGATAATTATCGGTTGATACTGACTGTTGTTTGATCGGTGCATCCCTAGTTATTACTGTGGGAATCATTGTCGCAGTTATTGGGAGCGGAGCTGGTTCGTACCATAGCCAACAATGTGGAAGATTGCAGGAAATGCGAAATGCCAGCTTGGTCTCGTTAATGCGTGATTGTGCGTGGGAGGGCATTTGGTTTGTTCTCTTAGATAGACACGTATTTAACTGTACAAACATTCGTACATAGGTAGCTACATAAACAAACAGTTCTTATTAATTGCCTTTTGAAGCCTGATGTAACCGGATGTCGCTCGCTTGCCGTCGATGTGGGAATGTTATGTGACCTTCCTGATGGTAAAAAGATTTTTGACTGAATTGAAGTCCCATGTGGAAGGTCAAACCAGCCAGAAATGAAATAATTTAAATAAACATGAAGAGTTGTTCCCGTCTCCTTCTCCTCTTTGTCCTTTTCCCACCTTGACGGCTGACAGCGCCAACCTGCAACAAAAAAAAAGAGAGAGACAAAAACATTTAACGTCAGTCCTGAAGTGCACTTGCAGTAACTAAACTGTAGTTTAACGCAAGACACCACCGGAAAAAAATCACATCATGGACTGGTCAATTTTGAGATTTTGGGCTATTTGGCTTTCCATACTGTGTATAGAAAAAGTTGAAAGAAAAAGTCCAAAATACATAGTTGTGACCCTGGTCTTAATTAGCATGGGTATATTTGTAGCAATAGCCAAAAATACATTGTATGGGTCAAAATTATAGATTTTTCTTTTATGCCAAAAATTATTAGGATATTAAGTAAAGATCATGTTTCATGAAGATATTTTATTCAAAAATATATTTCCTACCAAAAATATATCAAAACTAAATTTTTTATTAGTAATATGCATTGCTAAAAACTTAATTTGGACAACTTTAAAGCCGATTTTCTTAATATTTAGATTTTTTGCACCCTCAGATTCCACATTTTCAAATAGTTGTATCACAGCCAAATATTGTCCTATACATCAATGGAACAAACCATACGACAATTGAAAGTTTATTTATTCATATTTTTAGATGATGTATAAATCTCAATAATAAAAAAAAAACAGACCCTTATGACTGGTTTTATAGTCCAGGGTCACATTTAAGTGTTTATTTTATGACACTTATGACCAATAATTCAGAATAATATCTGCCGATAACAATACGGATAACCGATTATTCGGAATATCTGCCGATACCGATTATTCCTAATGATATCTGCTGATATCGATAGCTGAATATTCAGAATGATATCTGCCGATACCAATACCGGTAACGGATTATTCGAAATGATATATTTTCTTAATATTTCGATTTTTTTTGCACCCTCAGATTCCACATTTTCAAATAGTTGTATCTCAGCCAAATATTGTCCTAACAAACCATACATCAATGGAGAGTTTATTTATTCAGTTTTCAGATGATGTATAAATCTCAATTAAAAAAAAAAAAAAAACAGACCCTTATGGCTGGCTTTATAGTCCAGGGTCACATTTAAGTGTTTATTTTATGACACTTATGACCAATAATTCAGAATAATATCTGCCGATAACAATACGGATAACCGATTATTCGGAATATCTGCCGATACCGATTATTCCTAATGATATCTGCTGATATCGATAGCTGAATATTCAGAATGATATCTGCCGATACCAATACCGGTAACGGATTATTCGAAATGATATATTTTCTTAATATTTAGATTTTTTTTGCACCCTCAGATTCCACATTTTCAAATAGTTGTATCTCAGCCAAATATTGTCCTAACAAACCATACATCAATGGAGAGTTTATTTATTCAGTTTTCAGATGATGTATAAATCTCAATTAAAAAAAAAAAAAAAACAGACCCTTATGGCTGGCTTTATAGTCCAGGGTCACATTTAAGTGTTTATTTTATGACACTTATGACCAATAATTCAGAATAATATCTGCCGATAACAATACGGATAACCGATTATTCGGAATATCTGCCGATACCGATTATTCCTAATGATATCTGCTGATATCGATAGCTGAATATTCAGAATGATATCTGCCGATACCAATACCGGTAACGGATTATTCGAAATGATATATTTTCTTAATATTTAGATTTTTTTTGCACCCTCAGATTCCACATTTTCAAATAGTTGTATCTCAGCCAAATATTGTCCTAACAAACCATACATCAATGGAGAGTTTATTTATTCAGTTTTCAGATGATGTATAAATCTCAATTAAAAAAAAAAAAAAAAAAACAGACCCTTATGGCTGGCTTTATAGTCCAGGGTCACATTTAAGTGTTTATTTTATGACACTTATGACCAATAATTCAGAATAATATATGCCGATAACAATACGGATAACCGATTATTCTGAATATCTGCAGATACCGGTAACCAATAACCGATAACCTAACGATATCTGCTGATATCGATAGCTGGATATTCAGAATGATATCTGCCGATACAAATATCAATAAACAATTATTCAGAATGATATATTTTCTTAATATTTAGATTTTCTTTGCACCCTCAGATTCCACATTTTCAAATAGTTGTATCTCAGCCAAATATTGTCCTAACAAACCATACATCAATGGAGAGTTTATTTATTCAGTTTTCAGATGATGTATAAATCTCAATTGAAAAAAACAGACCCTTATGGCTGGCTTTATAGTCCAGGGTCACATTTAAGTGTTTATTTTATGACACTTATGACCAATATTTCTGAATGATATCTGCCGATATCAATACCGATAACCGATTATTCAGAATGGTTGTATAGTCCAGGGTCACATTTAAGTGTTTACACTTATGACCAATTATTCTGAATGATTTCTGCCAATCACAATAACCAATTATTCTAAATTACATCTGCTGATAACGACAGCTGATTATTCAGAATGATATCTGTCGATACCAGTACCGATAGCTAACTATTTGAAATGATATCTGCGATAATGATACTGATAACTGATAATCCTGAATATTTGCCGATAACAATAATTGATTATTCTAAATGTCTTTTAAAAGCCATTTATGTACATTTATTCAATGTTCAGATTTTTCTTTTGTAAATATGTGCAAATTAGTGCAGTGTAATTAGATAGTGCTTCATTTGTATATTTAAACAAACATTTAAAAAATTTCTACAAAAAATGTTTGCAATTCTTAATGCAATCTATCAACTGATGAAGTAATGTGATGTCTATTATTTTCTACTCTAATCACCTGCAGTGCTTTGCCTTATATTAAACTATAATTAACTATATTAAATGTTGTATTTTGATGAATGATGATGATGGGATGCAGAGGAAAAAAGTGTGTGTGTGTGTGTGTGTGTGAGAGAGAGAGAGAGAGAGAGAGAGAGAGAGAGAGAGAGAGAGAGAGAGAGAGAGAGAGAGAGAGAGAGAGAGAGAGAGAGAGAGAGAGAGAGAGGAAGGGCAGATCTGGCTCGCTTGTTTCTCGGCTAATCTTCCTCTTTTTTTCCCCATTGACCATACTGCTAATAAATAATGCATGCGTCTCTGTGTGTCCGACCTCTCTCTCTCTCTCTCTCTCTCTCTCTCTCTCTCTCTGGCAGTCTGTTATTCTCTTTCTTACTCTCTTGCTTCAGATTTCTTTTGTTGCCCTTCCCCCACTTGATTTCAATCCATGCCTTTGGAAAACCGTTCCTGGAGGATTTGCAAGTGTGTGCGCCAGAAATCAGAGATCATGGAAGGACGCTGCCTTTATCAAGAGCCCAAAGCTTGTGTGTGTGTGAGAGAAAGTGAAAGAGGAAATAGACCAACTCAGAAACACACTGTCCCACTGCAAACCCAACAAACTACATCCACAGAATGCTTGCTGATAAAAAGATGTTCATCAATGATATTTTAATGTACTTGAGACATATTTAGCCCACATCTACACTGTAAAAAATGATTTTCCGAATGATATAGAAAAAGATATTTTAAATAAAATAACTTGAACAAAAGAATAAAATAATTAGAGATATTAGACATTTGGTTATACTGTACATTAGTATTGTATAAAAAAATGGCAACATTCGTTTAATCACTACATTTTTACTTGTTCTTGTAAGTCAAAGCACATGTATTTGCTCAGTAACATCTCGTCTCAACAGACAGTCAGAAAGGATCATCTAATAAATATTCCCTTTAACTCTCAAACTAATTCATTAAATGTTCAACCAGTGAAATGCATCCATCCCGCTAAAAATAACTTCTTCACTTCTCTTTCTGCACTCAGGTCAAAGATGTGATGCTCATTCAATAGATTTATTCATTTATTCAAAAATAGATAAAAAAAAAATGCAATCCATACAGACAATGACTTAAATATACCTTGCACTGAAATATTTTTTCTAGGGCATTAAGTTGATAATAATAATAATTAATAATAATAAATAAATAAATAAATAAATAAATAAACAAAAGCTGAAATAAATATAAATAATATTTTTCCAATAATTCAGATTAATTTAATTATATAAATAATAATTTCTTAAAAAAATGGTGAAGCAGTGTTATTATTGTTATTTTAGTATCTTTGTTTGAATTTGGCATTTATTAATATTTATTAATATTATTTTATTAGCAATGTGATGCGTTTATTAATATTTTTTGAAAGCTTTTGTTTATATTTTCAGTTTTCATTCTAATTTGGAAAAGTTTTAGTAATTCTGTGCTTTTGTCATTTTCTTTTTTATTTAAACGTTTTGCTTAGCTTTAATATATTTTAATTTTAGTAATGTAATACTTTCAGCACTTTTTTATTTCAATCAATAATAATAATAATAAATAAAAACTGAAATAAATATAAATAATTACTTCTGATTAATTTAATAACATTCCAAATTATTTCTTAAAAATGCTGAAGCAGTGTTATTATTGTTATTTTTGTATTTTAGTTTGAAAATAGCATTTATTAATATTTTGATGCATTTATTAATATTTTTTGGAGGCTTCTGTTTATATGTTCCATTTTCTGTTTATATTTTAATTTTAAATTTTATGTTTTCATTTTAATTTTATTGTAAGTTTTGGTAATTTTATGTGCTTTTGTCATAGCTTTAATTTATTTTTATTTCAGTTTTAGTAATGCAATAATTTCAGTACTTCTTCAAGGCAAACATACTTAAAAGAAATGAATAAAGAACAAGAGATATAATATATACGCAAAATTTCTTATCTTTATATTCTTATTTTTAAGTTATTTTATTCTTCTTTTATTTAGAAGACCTTTATATCTCTTTATATATTTCAGTTAGGCTTAATTTGAATTAAGTAAAACTATTTTAAATAGTTTTTTTTTTTTAGTAAACAGTAACAAAACGAAAGGAAATCACTTTTTACCAGGAAGTCTTCAGGAAACCTGTTCGAAAACAATCATTTTTGCAATTGATTGCAGTGGCACTAGTGAGGCTGAAATTGCACACTAAAACCTAAAGATGTTAAAGTTTAGACAGCAATTAAGGTTTGTCAAAAAAGTATACAGAATCAATTTTGGACAAAAACATTCAATTATATCCCTCTAGAAGAGAAAGTGAATCTCAGCGGTGAACAGGAGAATGTCAGATGTGTTTAAGAGCGTC
This sequence comes from Garra rufa, assembly GCF_049309525.1. Classification (NCBI taxonomy): domain Eukaryota; kingdom Metazoa; phylum Chordata; class Actinopteri; order Cypriniformes; family Cyprinidae; genus Garra; species Garra rufa. The sequence goes on along the minus strand of NC_133369.1, from coordinate 1,610,203 downwards.
TCTGACTGATTTAGCAAACACAATGAGGAGAAGGGCTCCTATAGTCCTCAAGCCAGCAGACGGGCCCCTTCTGTGACCTCTGACCCCCCCGCCGACACCGGCCTCGTCACGTCTCAAAGCGTGTAATGAAGTGCGTCAGACGGCCATTAAACGGCACACACACACAAACACACACACACACACACACACACACACACACACACACTCCGCTGTGAGCCGAGCTGACGTTTTAATACGGCCGCGAGTGTTTGTGCGTCTCAGAAGAGATTCCCAATCGCTTTAATGAACACACTTGGATTACTTTCCATTTTCTTAAGAGTGCAAATTTAATTAAAAGTGAGGATTTAAAGCGCTCTGAAAAGTTTCCAGTCATTAAACGCGCAGGAATGCTGTGTTTCGGCCAGGACGCGACTCGAGTTCGTTTTAATGACCTCCATCGCTTCAGCTCCACACAGAATGTGTGCTATGAAAGCCAATAAAGTGCTCCTCACCACTGACAGCTTTATGGATTAATCCTTTCAACTAAACAGCTTGTTAAAATCAAGTTCTGCTCAACTGGAGTCACCAAACACACCTGAAAAATAATGACAGCTTCACAAACACTACCTCGGCTGTCATTGGCCAGGCAGACTGTGAGCCCCGCCCCAAACTCACGTGATTGGTCAGAAGTTGATATGACTATCAGTATGACTATGACTTGAAATCATCTAATTTCTTTTTCACATGAATGGAAATGTTATCATTTAATGCTCAAAATATGTTTCCCCCCCTGTTGAACACAAAATAACATTCATCTTTTCTGGAAAATGAAAGTGAATAAAGATGGACACATCAACAACAACAGCAACAATAAAAGAACTAATAAAAATGAGAAATTTTGTCCTGGCAACTTTAATAATTTGATGTACTAAAATGACCAAAACTAAAACTGAATGAATGAAAAACTGAAATAAAAATTTATTTAAGCTATATATATATATATATATATTTCTTTTTTTTTTAAGACAAACTAATAAAATCACAAAAGAAAATAGACTCGAGAAAAATAATTCAAAGTTGAAATAAAAGTATAATAACAATAATAATAATAATGAAAAAATTAAAACTGAAATAAAATTGAATTTAAATTTAAAATTTCTCAAATTAAAATAACTGACAAACATAAAAATAAAATCTCTTTTAAAGCTCAAATAGAGTAAAATGAAATTAAATATAAAAATATAAGATGACAACCAACCTAAACTTAAACCAAGCCTTAAACTTAACAATGTTAGTAAAATGCCTTGGTACAAACTGAAGTAAGTTTAGGGACTAAAATTACTAAAGCTAAAACTGAAATAAAAATTGTTACAAATATTTTAACTTTCAATTAAATTGAAAGGTGAAAAAAATCTAATTCAATGTTAAAATAAAATAAATGTTTAACAATAATAATAATAATAATGAAAAAGTTTAAACTGAAATTAAAATTAAATTTCAATTTTAAAAACAAATAAGCTAAACATAAACATAAAAAACAAAACAAAAAAAACTTAAAATGAATTATTGTATAAATATTATTATAAAACAAACCTAAACTTAAACTTAAACCAAGCCTTAAACTTAAAAATGTAACTAAAATGCCTTGGTAACAAGTACTAAAATTACTAAAGCTAAAACTGAAATAAAAATAGTTACAAAAAAAAGTGATGAAAAAGTTTAAACTGAAATTTAAATTAAATTTCAATTTTAAAAACAAATGAGAGTAAATCAAAGCTAAGCGAATTATTATTAAAAATGATAGATTAAAACGAACCTAAACTTGAACTTAAACCAAGCCTTAAACTTAAAAATGTTATTAAAATGCCTTGTTAACAAACTGAAGTAAGTTTAAGTACTAAAATTACTAAAGTTAATATTGAAATAAAATAGTTACAAAAATCAAAATGAAAGGTGAAAAGGAAATCTAAAAATAATAAAAAAATAACGTATTAAGTGTAAAAAAAAAGTATAATAATAATAATAATAATATAAATATAAGATGAAAACCAACCTAAACTTGAACTTAAACCAAGCCTTAAACACTGCCTTTGTAACAACCTGGCATCAGTTTAAGTACTAAAGTTAAAACTGAAATAAAAATAAATTATACATA
>NC_133369.1:1599459-1607569 GCF_049309525.1 Garra rufa | reverse complement strand
ATGGTTTGTTAGGATAGGACAATAGTTGGCCGAGATACAACTGAGGGTGCAAAAAATCTGAATATTGGGAAAATCAACTTTAAAGTTGTTCAAATGAAGTTTTTAGCAATGCATATTACTAACCAAAAATTAAGTTATTTATAGATTTAGGATAGGAAATTTACTAAATATTTTAATGGAACACGATCTTCACTTAATAGCCTAATGATTTTTGGCATAAAAGAAAAATCTATAATTTTAACCCATACAATGTCTATTTGGCTATTGCTACTTAAGACTGGATTTGTGGTCCAGGGTCACATTCGTCAGTACTGATTTCTTGAGGCTATGCTAACACTGCCACAGTCCTGTACATGAGGCAGACAGATCGCATTTCAGCTGATGGGTGAATTAATACATGGAAATTACAGGGAGAAACTGCAGCGCTCCTTTGCATAATCAGCCTTTAATTGAACCCTGAGCCATATGTGTGTGCAGAGCATTCTGGGCTCTGACTAATGGGGCATGAGCTGGGTAAATGAAGCGTGGCAGAAGAGAGTAATCCAGACCTGATATGGACACACACTGCTGAGCGCGCTCAGTATGCGCGCACACACACACACACACACACACACACACACACACACACACACACACACACACACACACACACACACACACACACACACACACACACACACACACACACACACACACCGCAGATGGCCGCGCAGCAGCTCAATGGATCTGAATCTGTGAGAATCAGCTCTCAGATGCAAATGTCATAATGGCATCAGTATATACTGGACAGACCAAACCCGGAAATCTATCATTTGCAATGCATGATGGGATATGTAGTTTATGCATTCATAAACAGTGTTGGGAAAAGTTACTTTTAAAAGTAATGCGTTACAATAATGAGTTACTCCCTAAAAAAGCAACTAATTACGTTACTTAGTTATTTTTAATGGAAAGTAACGCGCTATGTTACTTTAGTGTTACTTTTTAAATCTGGGCAGGGCTTGCTTGTATGTTTGTAATATAAAAAGTTCTATTTTTGTCAAATGTAAAAGCCTTTTTATACCAAAAACCTCAGGCTTAGAGGAAAAGTAAATTGACGTCTGTACAGAAGACCGCAGAAGAAAAAAAGTCAACTCTTCAGCAATAAAAAAGCAAAAAGCAAAAAAAAAAAAAAAAAAAAAAAAAAAAGATTATCTTGAGTAATTTTTGCTTATTAGTATGGATGAATTGGATCATCGAAGGTCGGCAGCAAAGACATCGGTTAATAAAATGAGATTAAATACATCTAGGATATTTGTATTATTGAACATATTTAATTACTGCAGGTTTGTGTTGAATTTCACCGTTTTTACTCATTTTGAAGAACACTGTATCTGTTTTTTTAGTGAGTGAGATGAATTAATGCATGTTCACATTTATTCTAGAACTAAAGTATCTAACTCACAATTTCTACATTGGGACAGGAGAGCTTTTAATCAATAAATGAGGGCAAAAGTAACTGGCTTTACTTATTTGAAAAAGTAACTCAGATATTTTCTTGTCAATTGAAAAGTAATGCGTTACTTTAGTTACTTGGAAAAAGTAATATTGTTACATAACTTGCATTACTTGTAATGCATTACCCCCAACACTGCTCTTAAACAATGTCAGGTACACAGTCTGGTACATTTATCATGTTGTGATGAGTTTTAAAGTCTCTAAAGGCCAAGATCTCTTTTAAAATGTTGCAAGTATAAGTAAAAAGTCTGAGTAAGTCTCAGTGTTGTTTTGAGCTCTGGCGATGAAAATGTAGTTCAGCACCGACCCCATGCTGCACCGGCTTATCGTCAAGTGTATTAATTAGCCTATTTTGTGTGTGCTTAACGATGCGCACAGTTTAATGAATTACAGGTCATGAATAAAAATGAGGGAGGAGTCGGAAAGGAGGAAATCTGCTTGGGAAATTTGTTGCATATTTACATATATTTACAATCTGACACACTGTAACGCGTTTGATTTATTCAGCAGCGATCTGGCTTCAGCGTTTAGGGAGCTCAGAGGAGCTGGAGTCCTGCGAAGAATATTCATATTTCAGGCACGTTCGCTGCATCCGTAGTCAGTTTTCTGTGAGATGCAGATTCAGGATATTTCTGGAGGAGGGTTAACGCCTCTCCGACGGACAGCGGCGTCATATAAGGACATCAATTTGCCCTCTGTTGTTTTAATGAGTGTTTGGGTCTCTGGTTCGCAAAATTCATCGTCTGATGAACATGATGAGGTTGTGTAACAAATGGTGACCTAACACAGTAGTCATATAAAATCACAGTTTTATAATCTCATCAGACAATAATTCATTTTATAAAGCTGTTTATTATTAATGCAACTGAACCTGTATTTCATTTTTTTAACTGGAAGCGGAAATCTAGATGGATGGATAGATAGATGATAGATAGAACAACAGAGGGATAGAATGATAGATGGAATGATAGATAGATGGATAGACAGACAGACAGAACGATAGAACGATAGATAGATAGATAGATGATAAATAGATAGATAGATAGATAGATGATAGATAGATAGATAGATAGATAGATAGATAGATAGATAGATAGATAGATAGATAGATAGATAGATAGATAGATAGAACAACAGAGGGATAGAATGATAGATGGAATGATAGATAGATGGACAGACAGACAGACAGACAGACAGACAGACAGACAGACAGACAGATAGACAGATAGACAGATAGACAGATAGATAGATAGATAGATAGATAGATAGATAGAACAACAGAGGGATAGAATGATAGATGGAATGATAGATAGATGGACAGACAGACAGACAGACAGATAGACAGATAGACAGATAGATAGATAGATAGATAGATAGATAGATAGATAGATAGATAGATAGATAGATAGAATGACAACAGAGCGATAGATAGATAGATAGATAGATATATAGATAGATAGATAGATAGATAGATAGATAGAATGATAGAAGGATAGAGAGATAGAATGACAACAGAGCGATAGATAGAACGATAGAACGATAGAACGATAGATAGATAGATAGATAGATAGATAGATAGATAGATAGATAGATAGATAGATAGATAGATAGATAGATAGATAGATAGATAGATAGATAGAACGACAGATCGAACAAATGATAGATGGAATGAACAAACTATAGATTGTATTAGCAATACAAAGGACAAAGACAGAAAAGATAAAGAAGGAAAAAACAAACTGACAGTATACAGGACATGCAGCAGAACTGTATTGAGTGCATTAACAGTTAAACTGTCTATAAACGTGCTTCAGGTCAATGAGCCTCAGCTGTTTTTAATGTGAGTGTGTGTCTTAACGCATCAGGCCGACTGGAGCGAGTTTGACTTATAAAGTTTGAAACCTTGACCTGTAATACACACACACACACACACACACACACACACACACACACACACACACACACACACACACACACACACACACACACACACACACACCTTGATACCCAACATCCAGGCATGAAATCACTGCACCGCAGCACCAGCACGATGTGTTCATTTATGACCATCTGTCTGTGCGTTTCACATGTGTTTCCATCACGTATGTCCTTTGATTTCACACGCATGCAGCTTCATTCTCATGCATCACACATCCTCAGGATCCACTCTCACTGCCCAGAGCCGAGGAGGTCAATATTTCATGTTTCCCAGCATCACACAGCAAAAATAAGACCAGAATCCGAGGAGCAGATCAATTATTCACATCATACGGTGAAACAAATTGAACAGAGGTCAGTCGGAGAGAGAGAAGACCAGCGTTTACACAGGTCAGAAGTCTCGTCGGGAATCACAGAAAACATAAATATTGTGTTTGTAAGTGAGGAGATTTCTGCGTTTAATTGCGTTCCTGTGGCACTGGCATTATGCAAACGATGCGCAGGTGGGCGGAGCCTAGGGCCTTTGATAAGTCGAGCGTGCTGCGAGTGAATGAGGCGGCGACAGGCCGCGAAAAACACACATTCATTCGCTCCACAATGCCATGCAGCACTTTTAATTAAAGCTTATCCAGCCGCATGAATAATGCATTCATTCCTTCAGAATCTCGAATATATTCCCGACGTTCATCAGGAGAGATAAAACCCTGAAGAGCTGATATGTGCTGTCTGCTGTACGTGCAGCGAGAAAAGCCTCCGATTAAAACACGATCAGCGAGCGGCGTTTGTGCTGCACTGCTGGTGCACCATTACTGACAATAAACGCAACAAAATGAGAGCGAACAGAGTCCATGGGAGTCCCGCTCCCTGCTAGACAACAGAATGAAGCAGCCAGACGGCCACAGACCGCAAAACATTTCACCAGCAAAACATCAGAAGTAAAAAAGAAGACATGATATTAGGACTTTCTCTATTTTGTGACACTATTTGCATCATATTCTGATCCAGAAATCTCTGCAAAAAATGCTTTTCTTAATTTTTTCTTTTTTCCAACCAATATATCTAAAACTTCTTAAATCAAGAAGGATTTTCTAGACAAGTAAAAATTATTGTATTTGTAAAATACAACGCTTGCATTTTTGCTTAAAACAAACAAAATAATCTGCCAATGGGGTAAGAAAAATAATCTTGTTTTCTGTTTGAAATAAAAAAAACTTGTTTCTCTAAAGCTCACATCACTGCAAAAATTATTTTCTTACTTTTCTTTAAAAAAATCTTAAATCAAGTAGGATTATTTAGATCTATAAAGTTAAAATTATTTTTCTTTTTTAAGAAAAAACAAGTCAAAATTAAGTGAGTTTTTGCTAAGAACAAGCAAAATAATCTGCCAATGGGGTAAGCAAAAAAAAAATCTTAAACAGAAAACAAGATTATTTTTCTCACACCATCATGGGATTGCGTTATCCGTAGAAGATGAATGTGATGCTACCTTAGAATTTGGATAAAAATAAAGTATCTTAGAAAGCAGCATAATTAATTTCTTGAACCCCTTAACAAATGAAGCCCAACTATAAGACCTTAACATGCCTAACATTTGTGTCTCATTTTTATTAGTTGACGAAAACGTCAACAGATTTTTGTTAGACTTTTTGCTATTCAAAACGAGTTTTTGTTTCTTTATCATCTATCGTCCATGAAAAAAATGTGTTAAATGAAACTAACACTGATTATAATGCATTGTGGGATTGCATTATCTTGGAAGACACATGTGATTCATCTTACAAAGATGTCTTAGTCATTAAGAAATTCATTTCAGTGTTTCTCTCCATATAGTGGACTTCTATGGTGCCCACGACTTTGAACTTCCAAAATGCAGTTTCAAGCATCTGAGGTTAAAAAGTATATAAATTGTCTTTTTTTAAAATAAATAACCAATTGTTTCACTAGATAAGACCCTCAGCTGAGATCATTTAGATCACTTTGAAGCTGCATTTAAACTGCATTTTGGAAGTTTAAACTCGCGGGCACCATAGAAGTCCACTATATGGAGAACATTCCTGAGATGTTTTCCTCAAAAAAACATTTCTTTACAACTGAAGAAAGACATGAGCATCTTGGATGACAAGGGGGTGAGTACTTTATCTGTACATTTTCATTCTGGAAGTGAACTTCTGCTTTAACATGCTGTCTACATAGGCAGCTCACTAGGTTTTGGAACAGAGCAGAAAAAATGCATCAGTATTTTTAGACACACAGAGGTGGATGATGGAGGTGAATAATCTCTAAACCTCTGGATTCAGTCTAATGGATTCCGGCCGACCCATTGAGCCTCATGAAGAGAGACTAACATGCTTTTATTAAAGTCTGTATTCACACTTACTGAAGCCGTGTGTGTGTGTGTGTGTGTGTGTGTGTGTGTGTGTGTGTGTAAGTCAGGAACGCTCTGAGTCTCACGGCGCAGCTGTCAGAAAGTGTTTTCTCATTTTGCTTTACCTCCCTGTCCTGCGTGATCCTGATAAAGAAACTCCCTGAGCGAGAGTGAAGCTGATCCCACCGCGCCACTAAAAACCCAGAGACACACCGACATGCTTCATACAACACGCCACTCATATGAAACACACACAGAGCCAGCGGTGGAGACCTCAACACTGCTGGATCACTTCCTGAAAGCAGCAGGACATCAACATCACTAACATCAACAGAAGAACACTAGCAGTTTTTATGGAGAACTGTAGTAGGCCGTGTTGGGGGTTATGTAATAATATGACTTTTTCCAAGTAAGTAGTAAAGTAACGTATTGCTTTTTAATTGACAAGAAAATATGAGTTACTTTTCCCCCTCATTTATTGTTTAAAAGCTCTCCTGTCCACATGTTGAGAGAAATTGTGAGTAAGATGTTACTTTAGTTCTAGAATAAATGTGAACATGCATTAATTCATCTCACTCACTAAAAACAGATACAGTGTTCTTCAAAATGAAAAACACTGAAATTTAACGCAAACTTGCAATAATTAAATGTTAAATAATAGAAATATCCTTTATGTATTTAATCCCATTTTATTAACTGATGTCTTTGCTGCCGACCTTCGATGATCCAATTCATCCATACTAATAAGCAAAAATTACTCAAGATAATCGAACATTTGTTTTCCTTTTTTTATTGCTGAAGAGTTGACTTTTTTTCTTCTGTGGTCTACTGTACAGACGGCAATTTACTTTTCTCTAAGCCTGAGGCTTTTGGTGTAAGAAGGCTTTTACATTTGACAAAAATAGAACTTTTTATATTAAAAACAAACAAGTCCTGTCCAGATTTAAAAAGTAATGCAAAAGTAACGTAACACATTACATTACTTTATGCATAACTAAGTAACTTAGTTACTCTTTTAGGGAGTAACTCAATATTATAATGCATTACTTTTAAAAGTAACTTTCCCCAACACTGGTAGTAGATATACTAGATATTTCGATATTGTAGTAGATATTTAGTACTGACCTGAATAAGATATTTCACATAAAAGATGTTCACATATAGTCCACAAGAGAAAATAATACAAAATAAAAGTTATAAAATAACTCAGTTCAAAAGTTTACACTTGATTCTTAATACTGTGTTGTTACCTGAAAGATCACAGCTGTGTTTTTAGTTTAGTGATAGTTGTTCATGAGTCCCTTGTTTGTCCTGAACAGTTAAACTGCCTGCTGTTCTTCAGAAAAATCCTTCAGAAAAACAAATTATTTGGTTTTCCAGCATTTTTGTGTATTTGAACCCTTTCCAACAATGACTGTATGATTTTGAGATCCATCTTTTCACACTGAGGACAACTGAGGGACTCATATTCAACTATTACAGAAGGTTCAAACACTCATTGATGCTCCAGAAGGAAAAAACATGCATTAAGAGCCGGGGGTGAAAACTTTTGGAATTTGAAGATCAGGGTAAATGTAACTTATTTTGTCTTCTGGGAAACATGCAACTATTTTATGTAGCTTCTAAAGGGCAGTACTAAATGAAAAAATAAAAAATAATAATATTAGGCAAAATAAGAAAAATGTACATATCTCCATTCTGTTCAAAAGTTTTCACCCCCGGCTCTTAATGCTTGGTTTTTCCTTCTGGAGCATCAGTGAGTGTTTGAACCTTCTGTAATAGTTGCATATGAGTCTCTCAGTTGTCCTCAGTGTGAAAAGATGGATCTCAAAATCATACAGTCATTGTTGGAAAGGGTTCAAATACACAAAAATGCTGGAAAACCAAAGAATTTGTGGGAGCTGAAGGATTTTTCTGAAGAACAGCAGACAGTTTAACTGTTCAGGATAAACAAGGGACTCATGAACAACTATCACTAAACAAAAACACAGCTGTGGATCATTCAGGTAACAACACAGTATTAAGAATCAAGCGGATGTAAACTATATTTTTTTTCTTGTGGACTATATGTAAGCATCTTTTATGTGAATTTTCTTATTCAGGGCAGTACTAAATACCCAAAAACATGCATTTAGTATAACCTCTTTTATTTTGGTTAAATAATTAACATTTTTAAAGATTCTGAAAGGAGATGCAAACTTTCGAGCTCAACTGTAGTTACAGTTATAGTATATTATTATAGGGCTGTTTTACATTAGTTACATGTGAAATCTGAATTGAAACTAATGTCAGAGTCGTGCAGTCAAGTGT
>NC_133369.1:1571959-1594459 GCF_049309525.1 Garra rufa | reverse complement strand
GTTTGCAGTTGCATAAATAAAACCAGGGAATAATCACACGGCTCTTTTTAAAGCTGCTCCAGTTTGGTTGCAGCTCAGAGATTTCACCATCTGCCTGGGACGCATGCACAACTGCCATCTGAACACTCACACTCTTACACACACACACACACACACACACACACACACACACACACACACACACACACACACACACACACACACACACACACACACACACACACACACACACACACGTTAGAGCAAATAGATACTTTATACAAGCATCTGAATACAAATGTTTCTCCAGTGCAATGAAATCACACAGAACCATATATACATACATATAAAATACAGAAAAAACTCTAATATTCCAAAAAGTTTTTACAGCATAAAATGTCTTTTTATTTTAATATACTTTAAAATATAATTCATTTCTGTGATGCAAAGCTGAAATTTCATCAGCTGTTACTCCAGTCTTCAGTGTCACATGATCCTTCAGAATAATTTTTTCGGAACCTGTGATTCTTTTTTTCAGGATTCTTTGATGAATAAGCATTTACTTAAAATATACATCTTTTCTAACAATGTAAATCTATGATATCACTTTTTATTCATTTAACACATCCTTGGCGAATAAACGTATTAATTTCTTTCAAAAACAGAAAGAATAAAAACTTACTGAGCCCAAACTTTTGAACAGTTGTGTATATTGTTAGAAAAGATTTTTCTATTTGAAAGAGTCCTGAAAAAAAAATCTCACAGGTTCCAAAAAAATATTAAGCAGCACAACTGTTTTTAACATTAATAATAAATCAGCATATTAGAATGATTTCTGAAGGATCATGTGACACTGAAGACTGGAGTAATGGAGCTGAAAAATTCAGCTTTGATCACAGAAATAAATGAAAATTTATAGTATGTTTTACATCATAATAATATTTCACAATATAAAATATTAATTGTATAATATTTTTATAATATTAAAATATTTTTTAAAAAATCAGTATTTTTAACAATTAAACAGTCTTGATGAGCATTAAAAAAATTATATATATATACATATATATAAAAAGAGAGAATATTTTTAATTGTATTTTTTTAATATAATTATAATATAAATAGATATATTAAATTATTGTTTCCAAATTTTTTATCAAATAATTGTATATTTTTTAAATATATACATACACACACACTATAGATATTATTATAGTTTTTCTTAACATTTTGAACAACATTTTTAAAATATATTTTCTGTTTTGTTTTTATTTTTACTGCTTTGTTTTGTGTAATTTTCATTACTTTTTTAAAAATGTCTATATAGCTTTTATTAAGTGCTAGTTTTTTTAATTATTCAGTTTTAATTATTTTAGTACTTCAACTGAAACTAAATGAGAAATTGAGAAAAAAAAGTTTTAAATGTTTTTAATACTATTTCAGTTAATGTTTATTTTATTTTTAGTATTCAAAATAATTTTAGTATTATTATTGTAGTTAATAATAATTAACTGTCACAGAATAAATCAAGTCATCTGAGGCTGTGTGTTACAGTGATTTTACCGCACGTAAACAGCGTAAAGCAGCATCAGGAGTGATAAACCGCCAGATTTTTGGCTCATGTTACTAAGCTGTTGTTCTGGAGTAAATGAGGCTAGGTTTATGACTAGAATAAGAGAGAAACAGAAACACGCTGTCACTGGAGGCCAAGGAGTGAAAAGAGCTTATGCTAATGAGCCATTCAGAGCTCCGCCCCGTACTCCTACACGCATATCATTAGTGCCTCTAGTGACCAACAAAATGCATGTGAAATCAAGCAGCGCAGATTCTCTCTCTTTCTGCGTGTGTGTGAGTAAGGGAAACACCTGCCTGCGGGAAACACCCCCTCCCACACACACACTCACATAAACATGAATCTCTCATTTTCCTCATTCTTCTTCAAGCTAACTGGCTTTCTGACCCTCAGAAACTAAGAAGAGCTCATCAAATCAAATCCCTTCACCTGCCAATCACTGAAACTAGTGTAACAAAGCAACAAATATATGTTATACATATTTCGAAAAAGTATAAAATAAAATATTAAATACATATTTAGGGTATTGGTCCAAAGTCAGTGTTTGAAATGTGTCTTTTTCCAAAAAATGTGTATGTGGGCAAATTGTAGGGATGCACCAAATGAAAATTCTTGGCCGAAGCCGAGCAAAATTACACACTGGGCCGAAGGCTGATTACCAAACATGTTTTTTTAATGTTTTTCCCTCATGTATTATGTGTTTTTTTCACCATTGCATGAATTAAATAGCCAATATTTGCTTTTTACCGTTTCGTCTTGTTTTCAAAGACAAAAATCAATTACAAAACAACAATTTGCAAACATTTGTAACGTTCTAGTAGAAATTATAGCCTACCAGCAAAGTACAAAAAATTACATGCATATCAAATTATATATACATATATATTATATTTTAAAAAATAATACAAAATATTTAAAAGTAATAAATATAAGAAAATTAAAAACATTAAATGCCATTATATTTTAAAATATTAGCTTTTTACAGTTTCCTCTTGTTTTCAAAGACAAAACTCAATTACAAAACAACAATTTGCAAACATTTGTAACGTTCTAGTAGACATTATAGCCTACCAACAAAGTACAAAAAATTACATGCATATCAAATTATATTTATATATATATATAATATTTTTAAAAAATAATACAAAATATTTAAAAGTAATAAATATAAGAAAATTAAAAACATTAAATACCATTATATTTTAAAATATTAGCTTTTTACAGTTTCGTCTTTTTTTTCAAAGACAAAATCAACTACAAAACAAGAATTCGCAAACATTTGTAACATTCTAGTAGAAATTATAGCCTACCAACAAAGTACAATTTACCTTAAAATTAATAAGTTAGTAAAATAATATTCTTTGGCCATTTTTAAGACCCCCTTCTTGAATCAGGCGTGTGTTTTTAACGCACAAATAAATACAGCCTTGCTAAACAAAGGAGAATGTTAGAATAAATGTATTAATAGAGCTGTTGGAATTATTTTTGTGTTACTTATTTATTTTATTTTACAGAACAACAGTAAAATGACAATACTAACATTTATGAATGCTGACTTATATTTTGGCGTAAACTTGCAAGAAGACCTCAGTCCTACTTTTTGCTGGCAGCAGCAGATTTGTGAATGATTGTCATCTTTGGGCTTTGAACCCTGGCTAAGGAGCTGCTGCAGCTGTCAGAATAAACACAATCGGTGCGTTTATTAGACAACATAACGTTCTGTAGTTTATTTACTAATGGATGATTTCAGTCATAACCTTTCTCTTCTCATGGGAGACGTGATGCGCTTCTAAAAAGTATCTTGCTGTCGGTGCTTGGAAGGATTTTTGCATCTTTCTCTGACATCACATGTTTGCTGCATTCGTGCACGCCTCTATTTGATTGCATTATTGATCTGTATCATTTATTAGGCCTTTATAGTTTATTCAAATAAAAATACCAGATATGGCTTGAAGAACAGAGATATGTCTCTGTTTCACCAGTAAATCGTCTCTATCTTAGTTTTATTCAGCTACGCGAAAGCATCTATCTTTGTCCAAATTAGGTATTTCTTGCATGAATGAAACAAATTACATGTGTGCACTCACTAATGCTCACAACACCTTATTTTTGGGTTAAAAAAAACAAACTAACTAATAATAATACTTCTCTCTAAGAGTTTTTTTCCTCTCTCTTAGTGAATGCAAGAGTTTCTGATAAAAAAAAGTTTAATAAAAAATTTTTTTTCTAATAAATATGCATACCTTTCTAAACATTTATAGTTTAATTAGTCATATTAATAAAAAAAAAACCATAATTTTGGCCAAATTGTGCAGCCCTACAAACAGGCACAACAAATTCACAACAAACAAGTTTTTTATAATTTTTGGTAAGTAAAGTCTGAAATCCTTTTGTTACAGAACAGATTTCGCTGTTACGGTTTAGATTTTGGAATTTACTTAATATTGCCTCTCAGAATAGTCTTGTTACACATTAATGCTATTTTAAAATAATTTGAAATGAAAGAATTATAGAGGGATTAAAGTGAAGTTAGAAATGGAATCCAAATGATATCTTTCCAGAGTTCGAAAAGGGATGTTTTGACTGCGACATAATATTTATTGCTGTAGTACTTTGTTTTATACATGCAATGATGCCCATGATCACAGGTAGACTTGTCATACAAGGAAAAATTTAAACACATTTAGCATGTTACAGACCCGGATCCAACGTCTAATGCGACAACAAAGTTTTTTTTTTTCTTGTGATCATCAGTCAATCCTTACAAAAAAAAAAAAGTTTTTGTGTTTACTTTATTTATATTTTATTTATTTGAGTTTCATGTGTATCTGTTTACTCAAGCTCACTTGCAATCCTATTTTTTTATTTGTTTAAATATTTTTACATATGTTTGTTGAATGTGTTACAGTTAATACACATTCATACTTAAATATTGAAATAGTAATTTTACATGCTTTCTCTTCACTCGTCCCATTTGCGTTATCTTGCCTAGGGCCTCACAAACCTACAGACCGGCACTGATCAAAGGTAAATAATGATATAAATACTGTTCAGTTTCTCGCAAAAAACTGTCATTTCGTGTCTTAGGACATCAATGTATCGTCACGAGCCACAGGGTGTAATTTGGATTTGTCTGTGCATGTTTTTTTTACTTTCAAAGTTTTGGTGCCCATTGACTGCCATTATATGACTGACAGACTGCAACAGTTTGAGTTAAACATCTTGGTTTGTGTTCTACTGAAGAAACAAAGTCACCTAAATCTTGGATGCCCTGAGGGTAGGCAGGTGAACATCACATTTTCATTTTTGGGTGAACTATCCCTTTAAGGACTTTGACTCAAATACAAAACAAAGTTGAGTTTAACTTTGAAAGACATTCAGACTCTAACATTGTCGAATCCGGTGATAGTTGTTCAAGAGGACTGAGTATCAACCAACACATGAAGAATACTAGGTTTCCAGATGGACTGATATAAACTGACTCTCTGAAAGCCAATCAGAATGAATCTGCTGCCGTCCGACAATGTTTGACCTTCTGATGTGTGCAGTGACATGAGAGTCTGTCTGTGTGTGTTGTGCTGCTCCTGTGCTACACACACACACACACACACACACACACACACACACACACACACACACACACACTTTGAGGTGTTCACTGTGCCAGTCGAGCATGTGTGTGTGTGTGTGTGTGTGTGTGTGTGTGTGTGTGAGTGATAAACAGCTGGCTGCCGTACACACCGGGCCGTCTGTCTGTGGTGTTTATCTTCAAAGAGTCAGTGGAGCTGCAGGCCTGAGACACGCGCCAACTGACCCAGTCAAACCACTGCCAACCTGGACCCGAAGAGACGCCTGTGAACCACCAGACTCAACACAAACACACACACGCTTAGCTATCTAAATGGGGACATTATATTGACTTCTATTGTTTTTATATACTGATAGTTACAGATTTTATGAGATAATTCTAACTCTACCCTTCATAGAAAACTTTGTGGAAAAAAAAAAGGTAAAACTTTATTTTTATACCAGTTTTACAAATAAAGATGTCCCCAAATGGAGGTTTTTTTTTTTTGGAAATTTTGTGAGGTTTAGTTCACTTTTGGGTACAACTGTTACATATACAGTATGTATAAAATTCTCAAATTCATCATTTTTTAAATAATAAATATAAGGAAAAAAACAGTTAATGCTATTATGTTTTAAAATGTGTGTATATAAATATATATATCTCAAATTAATAAAGATTATATTTTTAAATAATAAATACGAAAATAAAAAACATCCAATGCTGTTGTTTTAAAATGTGTGTGTTTGTTTGTATATATATATATATATATATATATATATATATATATATATATACACACACACATATATATTTTTTATCAAATTAATAATAAATAATGAATAAGAAAATAAAAACATTCAATGCTATTATGTTTTAAAATGTGTTTTTAAAATATTTTTTTCATTTTTAAATATATGAAATATAATACATAATTATATAAAACAGCACAATAATATAAAAATAATAAATAGAAAGTAAATAAATATAATGAATAAATAATATATATTTTCCAAATATATATAATATGTATTATATTTAGATATATGAAATACACCATATTATATTTATACATATAAATATAACAAAAATAGGACTAAATAACTATAATAATATTCTATTTTTAAAACGTGTGTATGTGTGTGTATATATATATATATATATATATATATATATATATATACACACACATATATACGCACACACACTAATAATAACATTTATTATTTTCTAATATTATTATAAATTTAAACTCTGTTTTAAATATCTAATATACATTATATTTAAATTGAAAATTCCTTTAAAATAAAAAATCAATGCTCTTTATATTATATATATATATATATATATATACACATTATTCTATTTATTGTAAATATATAACAAAAACAAAAAAAATTATTAAATAACTCGATGATACCCTATTTTTAAAATGTGTGCGTAAATAGCTTTGCTAATAATTAATATAGTTTATTTTAATATATACTATATTGCTATTATATTGAAATATTAAATGTACAAAATAGTATATTTTATTTATACATATAAAATATATAACATTTGTAAATACACCTCTTTTGTATAACACATTACAAATCAAATGCACTCCAAATAAAAAACACTCACATCCACTTGAATATATCTAGCGCAGCATAAAGACTTGAAACAGCAGCCACATATACAGTCATAACACTGATGACACCACATGAATAATGTAAAATCATCCAGTAACAAAGACAGTCTGTCCAAAACAGACACTCTCCATATCAATCACCTTTGGGCCCTTAATTTATGCTAATGACATGCAAAGCCATTGCAGCTGATCGGTGGCTTCTTGCATCAGCAGCACGACTGCCAGAACTCACACAAACTTCAACTTTATGAATACATCTACCTCTGCAGACAGCACATCGCTCACTAAATGACACGTTTCTAACATTAACTACGGCTTTTCACTCTACAAAGAAAAAGAGACCTATAGAAGGTCCAGTCTTTTTCTCTTTTCTGACCCCAATTTCATCCGCTGACCCTGCTCTCATTCTGTTCTCTGACAGTATTGTGTGAGAGAGGCGTGTCGTTGGGTCTGTGACGGGCTCAAGCTTCATCTCCGCTCAATAGCGGCTCTCAAAGCGGCACAAAGGCTGCTGGGGATTTCCTGAGAAACGCTTCCCTGCAACAACACTTCTGATGAATAATACACAAGCGCAGCTCTTGCTGGACTCTTCTACTCACACAAATATACCACGGCACAGAAAAAGTGTTGGGAAACTCGAGTCACTCAGAAAAATGGATCAAGACTGTCAAAACACGTCCAGATCATTGCAGCCAAAAACCAAACAAAAGAAATGAGAAATACAAATTTTGATACAAATTTTTCCACAAATTTAGTTTGCATTTTAAACTATAATTTTACTCCAAAGAAACTCTGAACATTTTGTTTTGTAAAAATCTAAAAAAAGAATTAATAATAATACAATTAACAACATTAAATAAGATAATAATTTTCCACAAAATCTAATAAATTATATTTTGCTATTTTGCACAGAAAATAAAGTCTAAAAATATTAAATTGTCCATAAAATAGTCTCTAAATACATTTTAATCTTCAATTTAAACACTGTTTTTTTTTTTTACATTTTTATAAATATGATTAGATATTTTATATGTAATATTATGACATTCAGACATCTTTACACTGACTTTTTCCATAAAAAAATAAAATACTTAACATTAAATAAATAATAATTTTCCACAAAATCAAATAAAATTCTATTTTGCACGAATAAAAATAAAATTTAAATTTTTTTACTCGTCCTACAAAAAAAGCCTCAAAATATTTTTAGTCTTCATTTTAAACAATATATATTCTTTTACATTTGAAATAAAAATAAATAAATATACATATATAATGTTTTTTATTTACATATATAAATTTGATTTGATATTTTATATGTAATATTATGACATTCAGACATCTTTACACTGACCTTTCCATAAAAAAATAAAATGCTTAACATTAAATAAATAATAATTTTCCACAAAAAAAAACAACATAATTCTATTTTGCACGAAGAAAATCAAGTTTAAAAATTTTTATTCGCCCTAAAAAATAGCCTCAAAATATTTTTAGTCTTCATTTTAAACAATATATATTCTTTTACATTTGAAATAAAAATAAATAAATATACATATATAATGTTTTTTATTTACATATATGAATTTGATTTGATATTTTATATGTACATTTAGACATTTTTACACTGACTTTTTCCCCTCAAAAAATAAAATTAACAACATTAAATAAAAAAATGTTTCCCACAAAATCAAATAAATTCTATTGTGCACAAAAAAAATAAAGCCAAATCTGTTCTAAAACTAGTCCCAAAATATTTTTAGTCTTCATTTTAAACAATATTATTGTAATGTTATTTATTTATTTACATTTTTATCAATTTGATTTTATATTTTAAATGTAATATTATGACATTTTAGACTGACTTTTCCCCTCAAAATTAGTTTAACCAAATCAATAAATGATGTCAATATTTAGGACCATTAAGATATTATTTTTTTCAGTTAAACAGATTCTGATATATTAAAGTATTTAAATATATATAAAAAAAGTATCATAAAACTTTTCATTTTGTTTTTTTAAAAACATTTCTATCCTTTTGTTTGCTTGAAATCTAAAAATCTTCGCTTTGCATGTAATACAATGACAAAGATATTTTAAAAGTGACCTTTTCCAAAGAAATTACATTTTTAATGCAGAAAATGAAACTCTATGTAATCATTCCAGCCATATACAAATACTTTTACTCCTAACAAATATCTTTTCTCTCTCAAAATGTGAAAAAGGAAATCAATTAAAAACAATTCCCGCAATGAAATGCAGACATTTTTAAGACCGACTTTAGTTGCAAAATCTTTTCAGAGCCTCTTTCCAATAATGCATGATAGATGAGCATGAAAACATTAGGTCTTTGAAATCTCCCTAAACTGGCAGAAGCGTCTGCGTGCATCACTGCTAAATCAGACGAGTGCGGATTAGAGGAGCGTCTCGGAGCTCCAGGAGCCTGTCGGGTTGAGACGGCCGAACACAAAGCCTGTGATTTCAATATGAATGCAGTGGAGGGAAGGACACGCTCTCGCAGCGGGCCACTTCCTTTCTGAGCAGCACGACGCTTCTATCACACAAACGCAACATCTGCATGCTGACAACAAAAACGCTTCACTTTCATTCCTGCACTTCATGAACGTGTTAAAGACACCGTTACTGCTGAGAGGACTTGTTTTAGCTGGAAACTAGGATTTTTAAACCAGTCTAATGACAGGAAACGTATTGAGCAAATAAAAAGTGCATTATAACCTGAGAAAACATGTTATTTATATTCAGTATGCACCCAGTTGAATGCTTTAGACCCATTGCACTACTGCTCAGAAGTTTGAAATATTTAAGATTATCCATGTTTTTGAAAAAAAGTCTCTTTTGCTCACCAAGGTTGTTGTTTATTCGATCAAAAATCCCCTAAAAATCTTTATGTTCCTAAAACAAACCTCATAAAAATTTGCACTAAAATTATGAAATATTATTACAAATTAAAATAACTGCTTGCTATGTGAAGCCTTTATTAGACAGGGGGAGTCTGTAACAAGTAGAATTAGGTACTGCTCCTTTAAGAAAGAACACGCTCACTTACTTCCTCATAAAAGAAGGAATGATAGAAGGTGCGTGAGCTGTGAGCATCGCATGTATGCATTTAAAGCCTGTTTATATTTCTGTTGCTCTTATGTTTGTTTATTTCTAGTCAGTAACGCAGTTGTTAGTCGAGTGGTTTTGCAAACTACACCGTGTGTGCGTAGGATTGACTACGCTGATAATAAAGAACCGCTGTGGAATATCAGGCACGTGAGTCTCTGCTTACTCTTGGCTACAGCTACTCAGACAAGCTATCCGGCCTCCCCTGAATAAAGCGTTACAAGCTGCAACCAATGCGCCGCTCAGCATATAAAGTGCAGGCCTCTCGTTCGTTGCTTTAATCATTGATTAAAAACAAAGAACAATTATTGATTATGATAACCAACAAAAATGAATAATAACTGAGCAGAAAATCAGCATATTAGAGTAATTTCTGAAGGATCATGTGACACTGAAGACTGGAGTAATAATGCTGAAAATTCAGCTTTGCATCACAGAAATAAATTACATTTTAACTTATATTCACACAGAAAATGGCTTTTCTAAATTGTAATAATATTTCACAATTTTTAAACTGTTTTGGATCAAATAAATGCGCAGAAGAGCATTAAAAAAAAAATCCTAATTGTTTAAAACTTTTGCTCATCAGCTGCAACCAATGCGCCACTCAGCATGTGAAGCG
The DNA here is from genome assembly GCF_049309525.1 of Garra rufa. NCBI lineage: Eukaryota > Metazoa > Chordata > Actinopteri > Cypriniformes > Cyprinidae > Garra > Garra rufa. The sequence goes on along the minus strand of NC_133369.1, from coordinate 1,583,958 downwards.
CAGACCTCTCGTTCGGTCCAGCTGCTGCACGTGAAGCTCTGAAATGACTCTGATGAGTCTGCTGGTGTCATTATTCTGCATGTTTGGGGTTCAGAGGTCTGCGGCTCCCTGCGGTTCAGACGTAAATCTCCCAGCGCACCTGCCTGTAATTTGGCTCCTAATCCCTGCAGAACCGCTGTGCTGCAGCCTGAGATGTGCTCGTCCACACCACAAATTACATGCAAATTCACCCTCTTACTGGACTTTGAAAACAGCCTCCGCTGACCTGCAGGAGTGAATCGGACTTGCTGTATGTTTGGAACGACAGACTAGTGCATTGCTTTATTAAGGACCAATACTGACATCTAAAGAGCACAGTGGCCGATTGTCAACATTAAGTCAATGTGTATGTGACATAAGTCACATGTGAAACTGGGATTTATCTGAATGAAGGAGCTTTCCATTGATGTATGGTTTGTTAGGACAGGACAACATTTGGCTGAGATACAACTATTTGAATATCTAGAATCTGACGGTGCAAAAAAGTCAAAATATTGAGAAAATCACCTTTAAAGTTGTTTGAATGAAGTTCTTAGCAATGCATATTACTAATCAAATATTAAGTTTTGATATATTTATGGTAGTAATTTATAAAATATGTTCATGGAACATGATCTTTAATTAATATCCTAATGATTTTTGGCATAAAAGAAAAATGGATCATTTTGACCCATACAATGTATTGTTGGCTATTGCTACAAATATACCCCAGCGACTTAAGAGTTAAGTTTTGTGCTCCAGGTGATATATGATATGGGCTAATGCAATATTTAATAACAGCAACGACAATGCACACACATACACTAAAAAACCAACACTTTTCACTTATACACTACTAGTCAAATGTTTGGAATAATTACAACTTTATTTTTTTTAAATAGTGTCTTTTGCTCACCAAGACTGTATTTATTTGATTCAAAATACTGTAAAAATTCTGAAATAATATTATAATTAAAAAAAAGATTTTTTAAATGTGAATATCTTTTATAATGTTATTTATTTCTGTGATCAAAGCTGAATTTTCAGCATCATTACTTTAGTCTTCAGTAGTGCTGGGCGATATGACGATATATATCGTGGGGACGATAGAAAAGTGTCTATCGTCCTATTTCTCTTCTATCGTTTCTATCGTCTCTAACCTAATTTTATCAATTACTAAAGAAAATATTGCATTAAATAGGCTATGACAAATGTATGATAGTGTCTTGTTGGTGTGCAATGCATACTCTACCCTATAAGTGATAATCAAGAATAAAAACGAACTTTTTCACAAAGAAACTCCGTCTTGTGCGACGTGACGCTTTACGTTGTTGCGAGTGCGACATGCTTTAACTCGTGAGTGCTTAGCCTAAAGATGGAGACGCAAGAGGTTGAAGATGAATGCCCGGAGTGGCAACAACAAACTGAAACTGCTACGCAGGCAGCAGACAAGAAGTACTTTTACCGACACGTGGGTACGTCAGTGATTTTGTTGCATTGTGGCTTCAAGAGCTCCGACACGGAGCAGAAGACAGTCATGTGCAAACTCTGCCAAAAGACTGTTTCCGCGCCCGACGCTGACGCCTGTTTCACGCCTGTTTCATACATACTTCGTCTGCAGTGCGTATGCGTTGGGTATTTTTTCCGCACCCATGTTAACGGATCAGATCGTTCACACTGCACGCGGTTGCTGTCCGGTAGTACGTTCCAGAAGCGGTGCTTTTGCAGCAGTGGAGCGATCCTCTCGGCACAGAGTCTGTTTTTGCTGCGCTGCATGCGCTGGATTAAAGTGACAGCGCATTGTTCGCTGTAAAAATGAACATGGATTGACACGGAAATGTACCATAAATGCATTCTACTGTGTTTCACAGTCATCACGTGGCTTTTTGGCTAGGTTTAAAATAGTGCAGTTTTAAATAAACAAGGCAACATAATAGATGCACTTGTCCAGGTAGAGAAGTTCTTTAAAATATGTTTTTTAATAAAGATTTAATACGAAAGAAAGGCACAGAGAGCCGACTGCTTGTCTGTGGTAAGTTTTAATTTAAAATATTTGTGATGGCCCAATTTCAATATAAAAAGGAAGCTATACTGTGTTTAAATGTGTTGCAACTTGCTTGAGCAACTTAATATACAAATCTAGAAGTCAAGTGCATTGAATAATAGCCTACGTTGTTTATAATACGTTGAGTTTAAACGTGAATATGTCAAGTATTAGTGTATTAGTGTACTGTGATAAAAGAGTATCCCAATGCTGAAAAAGCACGTTTGGATTTGAAATTAAAATAACGGATAATGGTGTGTTTGTGGTAAACACCCGCGGATCAGGAACGGACTGCAAACGCGTTCTGTGTGAAAGCAAAACGAGTCCGTGCTGCCTCTGCACCGCATACGCGACGCACACGGACTGCAGACGGAGTATGTGTGAAACAGGCGTGATACTTTTTTATAATTGAGTGCTTTTCTGCTCAGAAACTTGAAATGGCTGTGCATTTTAATAAAAAAAATAGTTTATTTTGATAACACTATTTAACTATGATGTGGATAAAAGATGTGAAGGCTACTGTAGCTCTACCTCCACCACATCTGTTGTCATTTGATACATTTATATTGCTGCGCTAAAATGTATTTTTCTCATTTGTGACAGTTCAGTTAAATGCCACTTCAAATTACGAATAAAAATAATGTTGCAAAAAAATTATGTAATGATATTTTTGTCAAACTTTTCAGAGAATAACTGAAAACGTACTTTATTTTGGTATATCGTGATATATATCGTTATCGTGATATAAAATAATCCATATCGTGATACATGATTTTTCCATATCGCCCAGCACTAGTCTTCAGTGTCACATGATCCATCAGAAATCATTCTAATATGCTGATTTGAAAGGAAATACTATATTTATGCATTTATTTGATCCAAATTAATTTAAAAACTGACTAATAATAATCAGAAATGTTTCTTCAGCAGCAAATCATCATATTAGCCACTAACCTATGTTTTGCCCATTTGTCAATAAGATTTTTTGACTAATTTAAAACACAATAAAATTTAATATGCTCCCTTATTCTTTTATATATTTTAATATGTGCAAGTCAGAATAAGCATGTTAGAATTGTTACAGAAATATTGTTACACTGAATGACAATCTAACAATACTTCAACCAAATTTTGACATTTTGTTCTGCAAAAACGTATTTGAAACCTTCTAAGAACACTTTATTTACATTTAATGTGCTTTTTTGGACATAAAATCACTTTTGTGATTTTTTTTTATATATATATATATTTATATATATTTTTTTAAATTATTATTTTTTAATTGGTCTACAAAATGGTAATTTTACACAAATTAGATTAAAAATTTGATTAAAAAGCCAAATAAAGAATTAAACATGTTATTAGAAAAGGTCACATGATGACTACGTAGCAAACATCTGTTGAAATGTTGATTTCATACTGTTTTGACTCAATAGTATGCACTAAATAGTGTGCAGTATGCAGTAAACTGCACACTATTGCCATAGCAAACAGCAGCAGAGAGGGTCAGAAGCGTGGTACCTGTTTTGGCTCCCGGCGGCGGCTGGTCCGGGTCAGTGTTTGCTGTTTGACGAGGCTTTTCCGTGACTGTTGGTCTTACTGCACACCTGGATGCTGTCGCCAGATTCAGACTGTAACTTAACGGTGGGAACGGTGAAGATTGAAGACACTGAAAAACAAGGACACATCAGTCTGTCAGTCTTTGTGAAAAATCTTATGTGAGAGAAAAGAATAACACGATGATGATGATGACAAGATAAATATAGTTAAAAATGAGGAAATATGTAACTAGGAAGTTTCTAGCATGTTTCTAACATGATTAGCCAATTATTTACATGTCATTAGCATGACGAACAAGTTACTAGCATGTTTCTAACATTTCTAGCCTGACTAACAAGTCAACAGCATGTTTCTAGCATGACTAGCAAGTTGCTAGCATGTTTCTAGTATGATGAGCAAGTTGCTAGCATGTTTCTAACATTTCTAGCCTGACTAGCAATTCACTATTATGTTTCTAGCATGATTAGCAAGTTGCTAGCATGTTTCTAACGTTTCTAGTCTGACTAGTAAGTTGCTAGCATGTTTCTAACGTTTCTAGTCTGACTAGCAAGTTGCTAGCATGTTTCTAACGTTTCTAGCCTGACTAACAAGTCACTAGCATGTTTCTAGCATGACTAGCAAGTTGCTAGCATGTTTCTAGTATGATTAGCAAGTTGCTAGCATGTTTCTAACATTTCTAGCCTGACTAGCAAGTCACTAGCATGTTTCTAGCATGATTAGCAAGTTGCTAGCATGTTTTGTAACATTTCTATTCTGACTAGCAAGTTACTAGCATGTTTCTAGCATGATTAGCAAGTTGCTAGCATGTTTCTAACGTTTCTTGCCTGACAAGCAAGTCACTAGCATGTTACTAGCATGACTAACAAGTCACTAGCATGTTTCTAGCATGACTAGCAAGTTGTTAGCATGTTTCTAGTATGATTAGCAAGTTGCTAGCATGTTTCTAACATTTCTAGCCTGACAAGCAAGTCACTAGCATGTTTCTAGCATGACTAACAAGTCACTAGCATGTTTCTAGCATGACTAGCAAGTTGCTAGCATGTTTCTAGTATGATTAGCAAGTTGCTAGCATGTTTCAAACATTTCTAGCCTGACTAGCAAGTCACTAGCATGTTTCTAGCATGATTAGCAAGTTGCTAGCATGTTTCTAACATTTCTATTCTGACTAGCAAGTTACTAGCATGTTTCTAGCATGACTAGCAAGTTGTTAGCGTGTTTCTAACGTTTCTATTCTGACTAACAAGTCACTAGCATGTTTCTAGCATGATTAGCAAGTTGTTAGCATGTTTCTAGCCTGACTAACAAGTCACTAGCATGTTTCTAGCATGACTAGCAAGTTGCTAGCATGTTTCTAGTATGATTAGCAAGTTGCTAGCATGTTTCTAACATTTCTAGCCTGACTAGCAAGTCACTAGCATGTTTCTAGTATGATTAGCAAGTTGCTAGCATGTTTCTAACATTTCTAGCCTGACTAGCAAGTCACTAGCATGTTTCTAGTATGATTAGCAAGTTGCTAGCATGTTTCTAACATTTCTAGCCTGACTAGCAAGTCACTAGCATGTTTCTAGCCTGACTAGCAAGTCACTAGCATGTTTCTAGCATGATTAGCAAGTTACTAGCATGTCTTACATGTCATTAACCTGACTGACAAGTTACTAGCATGTCTCTAGCATGAAAGCTACTTATGTGTTGCTTGCATGATTAATATGTTTCTAACACGATTATCAAGTTACTAGCATGATTGTAGTTGCTAGGCTAGGCTAGGCAGTTAAATAGATTAGAAATATTCGACAGAACGGCAGTTTGATTGAGTCTGAAGGGATTGTGGGCGTTTTGTTAGTGTGAGTTTGAATAGTCTTGGCTCATTTGAACATTCCATCAGTGTAAGTCTATGGGATTTTTCCCATTTTCAAACTTAAAAACTGCACTAATAAAGACCTAAAACCACAATAAACACATCAGCGCTTGCGTTAAATTCGATTGAACAAACGTCATAAATCCTCCTGCTGCATTTGGCGTATCAATCAAAGCCAGAGCTGAAATGTTAATTACGGTCCGTCTTCTCTCTTTTGTGATAGAGCTGAAGCGAATATGAAACAACAGAATTAATTTGCCTTCATTCTTCTGCTTCAAAAGCAGCGCAGTGCTGTGTGTGTCAGAGCTCCGCCTCCTCACCGGAGCCCCGCCCCCTCCCTCCTCCTCCCTCCTCCTCTGGCACAGCCTGCTGTGAGCTGATAACAGGATTAATTCAGCCTCCGCTCCTAATCTGGCAAATTAAAAACCTCATTCTCGCATTCAAATGGCTCGACTCACGCAAACGCCTGTTTTCTGATGTGTAGAACCAAACGTGTCTGCGCTACAGTTGTGCCGCTCGCTAATGGAGGCCTAACGGCGGATCAGCGGCTGTCAGCGTCCTCTATGGGGGTCTGACGTCTGGATTATGGAAACATGTCATATTACACAGAACAATAGCCTTGAGCTGCTCTAAAAACACAACCAGAGGCTCCATGTTTCTGTGAGTGTTGGATACAAATTTATAGAAGCTTATTTTCATCACGGAATCAAATAATAAAAAAGAACATTGTCTCTTTCTATCTCACAATTATGACCTTTTTTCTCACAAATTCTCAGAACTGCAAGATATAAACACTTGATTCTGAGAAGTCCAAATTTTGAGATATAAACATGCATTTGTGTGAAAAAAGCCTGAATTTTGAGATAAAGAGTTGCAATTACCTTTTTTAATTCTGTGCTGAAAAAGAAAAAGTCAGAATTCATAGAAAACAGTCGCAATACATAAACTCGTGTCAACAAAACATTTACAGAATTAGCTTTTTATGTATTGTTTAATTTTTAAATCCGTTCTAGAAACTAAAAATGTAAACTCAGAACTACAAGAAAAAAGTCATAATTGTGAAATATAAATTTAGATTTCTAAGAAAAAAAAGTCATAATTGTAGATGTAAACTCAGAATTACAAAAAAATTATAACTGCGAGATATAAGCTTAAAATTACAAGAAAAAGTCAGAATTGTAAAATATACATTTTAATTTCTTAGGGAAAAAGCCATAACTGTAGATGTAAACTGAGAATTACAAACCAAAACAAAATCATAATTGCGAGAATTTATAGAAAACAGTTGCAATACATAAACTCGCAATATGTGTCAAAAAAAAACATTTACAGAATTAGCTTTTTTTATGTATTATTTAATTTTTAAATCCGTACTAGAAACTAAAAATGTAAACTCAGAACTACACGAAAAAAGTAAATTGCAAAATATACATTTAGATTTCTTACACTGTAAAAAGTTTCAACTTAAGAAGTTAAGTTTAGCAGCTGCCTTACAATTTTAAGTTAAATCAACTCATTTTTATTGTAATAAGTTAAAATGGCTTGTAGTTTTAAGCTGATTTAAGGTTTTTAAGTTGAATCTGGTGAAAACTTTTTACAGTGTAGGAAAAAGTCATGTAGATGTAAACAAAAAAAATCATCAATTGTGAGATATAAACCCAGAATTACAAGAAAAAAGTCATGATTGTAGATATAAAGTCAGAATGACAAGAAAAAGTCTTAATTGTGAAATTTAAATTTTGATTTCTTAGGGAAAAGGCATAATTGTATATGTAAAAAAAGTAAAATTTGTAAGAAATCCACTCCAAATTTCAAGAGATAAAAAATTATGAGACACAAATTTTCTAGGGAGAAAAGTCTTGGAAGTTGATGCATCCCAAAATGACAAAACACAGAAGGATTACAGTGTTTCTTATCTCCAGTGTTCTTACATGTCAGAAGTGCACAAGTATTCACTAAAATATCTAAAAACAGACATTTCTGTTTCTCAAAACATTTTTGAATTATTATTTGATCGGACTGCCAAACAATAATTTTACTAAAAAATCTAACTAAAGAATTAAATATGCAATTAGCAAGGTCACGTGACGACTATGTAGCAAACATCTGTTAAAATATTGTTTTTAACAATAGGACGCACTAAATACTGTGTAGTATGCCGTAAATCACAAACATTTTCTGTTATTTTGTTTCTGCAGGTCTCTTTGAAAAGCTGTTCATTTGAAACGTTGTAACAATTTGAAAACCGTGCATCGACCAATCAGAACGAAGAATTCCAGACTGCTGACAGTAACCAATTCCAGAGTATTTGGGTTTGGTAAATCAAGAAAGCGTGTCAGTCTGCTGGTCTCTAGGGAAAGCAAAGCTCTTTCTGAAGAGCGTGATGTGGCAGAAACACACCAATCTGTGTGAATTAGCATCTGAGCATCAGCATCACCACAATCAGCTCAAATTGAGCGGCGTTTGGTATTCAGCTCTAGACACACGTCTGTAAGACGGAGACAGAGAGAGTAAAACACTAAAGGAGGAGGCCAGGAAACGCTGACAGTAAAGGAAGGACACACAGACTGAAGACAGAATACTAACAATCTGTCTACTGCATACTGCACACTACATACTGTACACTGACTACTAGTTTGAAACAGAATAGCTTTGAAAAATTCATTTAAAAAGCATGTCTTGTTTAAAAAGCAAAGCTTACACAAAGAGCTTTAAACCGATATGATAATATCTATAATATAATATTTTAAAATATAATATTTTTACATACAGGCCTTTTTAAAATGTGCGAAATCCAAAGACATGTTCAATTTAAAACCACATTTCACACACAATGGGCATTTAATGGACTTTAAATAGTTATAATAATAAAAAGGAGAAACAAAGATGAAAGTAAAATTAATAAATAAACAAACTCAGATTTTTATGGAGTGAAAATAGTACAAAATTAATTATTGAACGCTTTAAACATGCACAAAAACAAATAGGAGAGAGAAAAATAAAGAACAAAATGAATGAATGGATAATTACCTAACTAAATAAATAATACTAGATTTTAAAATGGAGGAAAAATAATATGAAACTGATTATTTAAAATTGTTGCATAAAATTAAGAGCAATAAAGACTTACAGTAAAATAGAGAGTATGAATGAATGAATAAATAAAGGTTTAATAATTACATAATATAAATTAATTGAAATGAGAAATAAACACAAGTAAAAAATTAATTAATGAATAATAACTAACTAAATAAAATAACAATATATTTGTAGCAATAGCCAAAAATACATTGTATGGGTCAAAATGATCATTTTTTCTTTTACACAAAAAATCATTAGGATATTGAGTAAAGATCATGTTCCATGAAGATATTTAGTACACTTCCTACCTTAACTATATTAAAACTTAATTTTTAATTAGTAATATGCATTGCTAAGAACTTAATTTGGACAAATTTAAAGGTGATTTTCTCAATATAATGATTTTCAAAAAATAGATTTTTTTAAATAAAAAAATAGATCACATTTTGTGCAAACAATTTTTTTTTTTGGCTTTTTAAGGCGAGACACTGCTGGTGAATAGGGTAAAAAAATAACTAATAGTTATCACCTTACTTACCCAGTTGATTGATTACATTGATAATTGCAAACATTTTTTGTATAACAAGTTTTTTTTAAACGATAGGTTTAAATACACAAATGAGCATTATTTAATGAAAAAATGCACTAATTTGCATACATTTCTAGTACAAAAATCTAAACACTGAATGAAGTCATATTAGAGTCAAATGTTTTTACAGAGGGAATTTTGGGTATCTCATATTGTCATCTTTCAGAAAAAAAAATTGAATCTTTTACCATTTTGAGAGGAATAAAATGTATAAAATCAAGCAAATTCTATATGAACAAATCCCTCTGTAAAAACCTTCAGGATATAGACAGGAATAAAAATGTAAAGTTTGATGCGTGTAAGTGCTACTGAAGTGGAGATTTATGGCTCAGTGTAGGAGAAAAAACTCTTTTTGAGAAAATGGAGTTTAAAAATACGGATTGTAATTGAAATCTATTGACACAAATAGAAAAAGTGCTATTAAAGAAACACTTAACAGTGTTTTCTATCTACTAGTTTGAAAAAACACTTTATGAAACACCAAAAAGCCCAAAATCTCAAACTTGACAGGTGCATGAAAAACTGTTGTTTTTTGAAGGATATTGGTTGATATTCATTAATCATACCAAAATCAGAAGGTCAAATATAGTGCATTGCATCATGGGATGGCGTATTCTGTGTATATTTTTGACACATGCATGCATTTCATTCATGCATACTGCAAAATAGCATCAGATTTGCTATGAAAATATGGCAATATGTCATTATGCCATATGGTAAATTGTGAGAATGGCAGTGGTGTGATGTGCGTTCACTGACTGTCAGGCAGCTCCCAGAGTCTCGGGGGCAGATGGCTGAAGTATTCGTGATGAAGCGCCGCCTGGGCCGAGAGACGGTTCTTTGGGAAGCACTGGAGAAATCTGGAAGCCAGTTCTTCAGCATGATCTACATAACCCAGCCTGCCAGATAGAAACACACATGAATACAGTGCCAACAGCATCACACACACAGATATAAACACACACCATTTGAGTGCCAAGAGCATCTCATACACACACACACACACACACACACACACACACACACACACACACACACACACACACACACACACACACAGCTCAGGCTCTCTGTCAGCTTCACTCCCGCTGACGTGCGGCTGGAAAAATGTTTGTTGACTTTTTTGGAGTGGAAAATGCAAAGCGAGTTTTCACCCACAAACGTCCTCTAAACCGCAAAGACAAAGAGCGACACAAACACACCCGCAAGAGCTCACACAAACACACGTGCATCCAACACTCTTCCAGAAGATATTCACATGAAAACATAAAAACTGCCCTAGTGAAAAAGAAATATACTAAATAGGGTTGTCTTGATGCCATAAAAGTAACTTATGATACTATACCAGCTGAAGTATGATGATACCATGCAGTATTCTGTTCATTTAAAATTTAGTTCTCCAAAATAAATCAGTTTCATAAATAAAAAGGTTGACTGGCTATTGTTATCCATGAATCATCTGAGCACTGCACAGAAGCAGCATGAAGAGACATTTAGATGTGGTATTTATACATTTAGACTGTATTTATAATTGCATAAATTATGTTATGAGATGAATGTTTTAAATACACAACTCTGAATATAGAAATATGTTGGAAAATAATGCAGGTGGTGGCAAGTGTTGATGACTGAATCACTGAGCTGTTCAAATGATTCTTTCAAAACGACTAAATCCTTTAGAAGCGAATCAAAAGACTCATTTTTATGAACGGCTTTAGTGCATCAGTGATTCGCCCAAACCAACGCGGATTCGGATTCGAACACAGAAACGAAACAAAAAAAGCACTCTTAACTCTTGCTCGTGTCATATTGCTGGACTGTCGGGAGCATTTGAAATTTCCAAGTTAGCTTGTATATTAAAACATATTCATTTATAGCATTAAAGGGATAGTTCGAGCATTTAAGACATGAAGTTGTATGCAATCCTTATCAGCACTATAGTGTATACACACTGACCCACACTGCGTTCACCTCCCTGGTCAGAGTTCTGGCCGCTGGAAGTTTTTCAAGAAAGTAGTCACGGTTAGTTTCCGGGGCCTCAAAACTGTGCGTTTTTACGTGAAAAAAAGATATGCGTTTCAAAGCTTGATTAATTTACATCACAAAAAACACTCCTGACAAAAATCATACCTCAGTTTTAATCGGCACTATATTCTTTCCGTTTCCATCAATCCGCGCTGCTGTCAGTTCGCACGTTCCGATCAGCTGTTCCATTACACACTCGAATGACAACGACGTAAAAAGTAGAAAATTAACAATGGTGCGAACTTGTAAATTCCCAGGTTGTGACCACAAGAATGTGCAGGGATCGCCGTTCAGATTCCATCGTTTTCCTGTTTCTGATATAGTTATGAGACAGCTTTGGCTGGTTGCCATCGGCTACTCTGCGGGAGCTAAAATATCCAGTATCAAGGATTTTCGTGTGTGCAGTGCTCACTTCAGCGAAGACGATTACATCCCCAACCAAGGAGGAAAAATCAAAAAATGGATTTTAAAGAGTTCTGCTGTACCAGTACCACGGGTAAGCTCTATTTACTAACTTTATGTCGCATACGACAGGTTTATTTTGAAGCTAACGTCGGTTTTTAGGCTAATGTTACACTGAGAATATTCTAACCGGGGCAGTGATAGCATCGACAATAATCGACTGTCTATGTGGTGAGAAAATCGGCAAATGTCATAACTAATGAATTTAATTGAATCTATATAACACAACAAAATATGATGCTTTGCTATATTTGTTATTGTCTGTAACTATGCGGAACGTGTGTCGGTATCATCGTGTTTATAAGTGTGCTTGAAGTCACATACAGGTAGGTCTAAACCAGGTATCTCCAACTCCGGTCATCGTG
>NC_133369.1:1532042-1571459 GCF_049309525.1 Garra rufa | reverse complement strand
TTACAATCTAATCTTTAAAAGCTGTGAGTTTCTTTCTCAACTTCAGCAGCACTGTTTTTTTACAGTTTAATTCTCATCTATTTTTAGATGGCTTTTACTGAGGAGGGTTGTTCATATATCATTCACACTGATGTACATAATGCTCTTGTTTACATCACAAAAACAAGCTCTTTTAGTTTTACTGATCAAATGTAATTGTGGTACTACAGAATAAGAGCAGAGATGGTGTTTAGTAGAGATTTACTGTCTGAAGGTTTCACTGGGATGCTCACAGCTGCAGTAATGCTGTCACCTTGAGGAACATCAGACCTGAACTGGGAGTGTTTAGACTTTAAACGGCTCTGTATCTGTGCTCTGATCTCACACCTGAGACCATTAGATCTTTATTAGCATAATAGTTAATACTAAAAAAAAAAAACAGGCTTGTTAGGCTTGTCTGTGTCTCTGGTGATGTTAGTGTCAGTGGAGTGGTGCTCAGCAGAGGGCAGTGTGTCCTCACTGGATATGTTCACAATGCAGCACTAGTGCACTGCAGACTACACATAGCTGTTGTCATGTGACCTCATCATAATGCATGTTTAGTTCAGTTAGAAATAAATATAATTATTATAATTTCTATAATATGTGATTTTTTTTTATTTGCATTTTTATATAATTTGGTATTACAAATCTCAGTCTGATCAAATAATACCAAAGGATGAACTGAGAATAGCATACTAGTCTTACTATTATATAAAGCTATGTCAGAAGAAAATAGTATGTCAGCATGCTTTTATGAAGTTCAGAATAACATGCATCACATAATACTTTTGCTATTTCTACAGATATTGTATGTGAACTAAGTGCAGCATGCACATTTTCTGTGTGCATGGAGATAAACAGATCATTTATTTGTTCAAATGTGCATTAAAACAACAGACCAGACTGTGTGAGATACTGTAAGCCATAATGCAATGCATTTAACTTGACCTTAGCATGATGAACAGTGTTATTTTAGTATTGTTTATTTACTTTTACACTGTTTATTAATATTTTGAATTAACTCTTGAGTTTCCACTTAAATGTGTTTAATTTGAGTAATTTTGTTACATGCTTTGGCATTTTAGTTTCAGTTTTTTAATGTTTCTATTTATTTTATTTACATTTTTTATTGCATATTTCAGTATTAGTTTAGTCTTTTCAGTACTTTTAAGCACTAGGAATGTAAATACAAGTTAAACTTTTCATGTGATATTTGTAATTTATTTTTAGCTTTATTTCATTTACCAAAAGCAATTTTAATATCTTTAGTTCACAATAATATAATTTTCAGATAACATTCTGAAACAAAAAAAATGTATGCAAGGTTTATTTTTGACCTGTTGCATGCTTTTAATATAAAAGTGCAGTAATCTCAGCTCACACCATTCCGAAGCCACACAATAGTCTTTTGTACTAAAGACAAAATGACAAAATGTAATTTTTGATTAGTAATATGCATTGTTAAGAACTTAATTTGGACAACTTTAAAGGTGATTTTCTCAGTATTTTGATTTATTTGCACCCTCAGATTTCAGATTTTCAAATAGATGTATCTCGGCCAAATATTGTCCTATTCTAACAAACCATACATCAACAGAAAGCTTATTTATTTAACCTTCAGATGAAAAATAAGTCTCAGTTTAAAAAAATGGGTCCCATTTTACATTAGGTGGCATTTAAATTAATCATTTTGTACAATGTACTTACTGTGTACATTCACGTTTTTACATTGTACATATCTTTTTCTTTTTTTTTAAACCTATATGTAAATACATTTGGAATTAATTTCTGTAATTACCATTGTTGACCCATGCCTTATACCCTAACCCACACTTAAACCTATCCATACCACCAAAACTGTTCCTAACCTTACCCATATCCCACCTTAATAGAAGCAAAAGTGTCTTGCAATGCAATATGACCACAATAAGTGCATTGTATTTATTTTTTGATGTAAGTACATATTAGTTAAGGCCACCTAATATCAAGTGTGACCAAAAAATGAATCTTTTGACCGGTTTTGTGGTCCAGGGTCACATATGATGTGCAGTATACTGCCCTCCAAAGGCAAAGTGCAGTAACTACACAATTGGTCAAAATTGAGTTAAGGCTTAAAATGGGCTTTGTGACAACTGTTTTGTCTTGTGGCAAAGTCTCCTGGTTCAATTTTGTCCCGTTTAAGAGAAACGAGAGTGTCAAAATTGCAGTAACTACAAAATCCAAACTAATACCATATATGGTGTAAAAACTTTAAAGGCATTTTTCTCAGTTTCAGTGTTGGTGTAGTTACTGCACTTTGCCTTTGCAGGGCAGTATAATGCATGAGTGCTGTCAAATCAGATATTTTGGTGCACTTGTTCAAATTAATTGAAAAAAAAATACTCCCACAAGCGGTAGGTACTTTTACTGTGTCTAGTGCTCACACAGCATGTGTGTAGTTTGCTGGTTGTCGAGTGAGATCAGTGTCTGTGTGTGAGTGTTAATGAGCTCCCAGAACTCGTCTGCTGGAACGTGTCACACCTCTAGACAGATGAGGATGCCATCTCAAGGGCGCGTCAGTGTGTTTCATTTACAGTCAGATGAACAGGACGTTTACCTGGTTTGAAGTGCGGGAGAGAGTGAACACCTGGCCATGTCTCCTCAGACGGCGTCCCCAAAACCTGCACAAACACAGAGAGAAAACACAGTCACTCAAAGAGAAAACAGCTGAAGGGCAGAGCAAAGACAGAGTCTGATCCATCTCAGAGGAATATATCACTCCACTGGACACCAGCAGACACAACAATTCACTCACATTAGTTTATTACGCACAAGTGTGTGTGTGTGTGTGTGTGTGTGTGTGTGTGTGTGTGTGTGTGTGTATTTAGAGCAGCAGTGCTGGCCAACAGCAGAAGCGTTTTGAAGTCTGAAGCTTGTAAAGAAAGGACTCAATTAAACACTGTAATTACAGACATCAGACCTGATTAGCCGAACTGCTGAGATGAGCCAGAATCTCCTCAGACTGTGTGTGTGTACCTGGTATTCCCTTTGTTATGAAGATGTCCCCACAAGGACAGTAATACCAGTAAATTTTGACCTTGTGGGGACATTTTATGGAGCGTGAGTGAAGTTACATGAGTGAGTGAATGTAGGAAGAATGAAGCCTCACTCCTTTTAGAAAACATATCCATCAGTCTGATCATGAGGAAACTGTAAATCTGGACAGTCCTGCAGTACAAGTGAAGTAATTCAGATCCGGTATTATTGCATTTTTGCAGTGTTGTACTACTTCTCTTGTGTTCTTTGTGTGTTTGTCCAAGACTGACATCTAGTAGACATTTCATTATCAAGATTCCACATTCCTAGTTTAGTTTAATCTGATTTAAACCTACCTAAATCAGCTAGTCAATCTTTGCAATTACTTTAAAAACAGTCAGCTGTGTCAAAACTCAGTAAGAATGAGGATCTACAGGAGCAGAAATGAGGAACCCGCTTTGTTTACTCAAAAACAACCTGTTTTACACACGTCACTTAAACACAGAACCAGGAAATTATTTCAACTTATGAGTTTAGAGAAAGAGAAGCTGAAGTATACTTGAGCTGTTGTGACTTTGTGTCTCTGTGTTTATGCAGTAAAATGGCAGGAGCCAGAATTGCAGTGGATCAGGATGAGTTCAAGTGTGCAGTGTCTGGATCTCCTGAAGGATCCAGTGGCTATTCCCTGTGGACACAGTTACTGTAAGAGCTGCAGGAGATGATCTGCCAGAAACACGAGAAGATCCTTGAGGTTTTCTGTCGCACTGATCATAAAATTATATGTATAATGTGTACAATTATTGAACATAAAAACCACAATATTGTATCAGCTGTGGCACAAAGAACAGAGAAACAGGTATTTAAAACTAGACACTAATAAAATATTTCTAAAGTCTCCTTATGTTTCATAATTCATGCTCAATGATTTTAACCGAATATCACTTCTGGAGATTGAACCTAAAGCCATTAGTTACCAGCTCAATTTTTACATCTGTTCACATGATGATTTAGTGGCAGTGGTTTCTGTGATAGTTTTCTGTGTTTGTCCTACAGAAGCAGCTGAAGGAGATGCAGAGAATCCAGCAGAGAGAGAAAGATGTTCAGCAGCTGAGAGACAAACTGGAGGATTTCTTTAAAGAGCAGCTCAAGAAGATCTCAGACAGAGGTAAAGTCCTGGAGATTCATCTGCTCTCAGAAACGAGTCCATCATCATCTCATATCATGGAGAACATCATATTAGAAATGTCTTAGGAATGGATGCAGGATCATGAGAATCACACTGTTCATGTCTGTTGATTTCCACAGTAACATTCACCAACATTGCTCTCAGGACCAGGAACGACTTCTACAATGTAAGTCAGCGTCAGTGTGTTCATGTTCTTCCTGTAGAAGGTGAAAGAAGAGTTTTCTAATTGCTGATGTAAATGATGATTTGCACAGGATATCTGCTCATCTGTACTGAGACACTGATGATACACTGAACATGAAGAGTTCAGCTACATGAAAAGATCAAACAGATTCATAATTCCTGATTCTGCTGTGTTTTATCTCCATCAGATTCCCATCAGCTCACTCTGGATCTGAACACAGTGAATAAACGCCTCCGTCTGTCTGAGAGCAACAGAGTGATTACTTACACTGGCACAGATCAGTCGTATCCTGATCATCCAGACAGATTTGATGCATGGCGTCAGGTGTTGTGTAGAGAGAGTGTGTGTGGACGCTGTTACTGGGAGCTGGAGTGGAGTGAGAGTGTGTATATATCAGTGTCATATAAGAACATCAGCAGAAATCTGCTCTTCCTCCAAATACTCATTCAGACACAATAACAAAGACTGATCTTTCTGTAGAGTCCATCATTGGTAGAATAGGAGTGTTTGTGGATCACAGTGCAGGAACTCTGTCCTTCTACAGCGTCTCTGACACAATGAGCCTCATCCACACAGTCCACACCACATTCACTCAGCCGCTCTATGCTGGGTTTAATGTTTATCTTAGTGGATCATCAGTGAAGCTATGTTGACGAACTAGAATAGATGTTATAGAGTGTCCTCTTTTCTCTTCATGACATTAATACTGCAGCTGAACTTCTGTCAGTGTAATAACATTTCAGCATAAATGTGTAATAAATCCTCATATAGACAGTAAGATCTGTGTGTGTGAGTCCTGCTGAGTGACCATGTGTGTCTGTGATTTTCTCTATTTATGTTGATTGAAATCAGTCATTAGTTTTTAATGTAGTGTCACATCTGTGAGATCATATATACTTTTTTTTTTAATTCTTATATTTTTAGTCTTAATTTTTCTCATACTCATGTATATATAGTGCTGCTTAAACAAACAAATGAGATTATGATATTATGAGATTATGAAAAAATAAGTGTCAAATGTGAGTTGCAAAAGTATGTGAATCTCTAGGATTAGCAGTTAATTTGTTCAGAGGTGTTTTCAGTCAATAGGATGACAATCAGGTGTCATGCCCCATTTTATTTAAAGAACAGGGATCTATCAAAGTCTGATCATGTTTGTAAAAGTGATTCATGGCACAAACAAAGGAGATCTCTGAGGACCTCAGAAAAAGAGTTGTTGTTGCTCATCAGGCTGGAAAAGGTTACAAAACCATCTCTAAAGTCTCTTGCCATCTTTGATGGAACAATAAATTCTGAATTATACCAGCAAATTCTAAAGGAAAATGCCAGGACATCTGTCCATTAACTAAAATCTTAAGAGAAAGTTTTCATGCAGCAAGACAGCAACCCCAAGTGCACAAGTCATTCTACGAAAAAATGGTTAAAGAAAGAACAAAGTTAATGTTTTGGAACGGCTGAGTCAAAGTCTGGACCTTAATCCAATTAAAATGTTGTTGAAGGACTTGAATCAAGCAGTTCATAGGAGGAAATACTTTTTTGTATAATCACAAATATTTAACACTGGATCATTTTTCACAATAACTAAATGACAAAGTATATATTTTTGTCATTTTTGGATTTTATTTGTCAGCTTTAAGGACTTGTGTGAAAATCTGAAGATATTTTGCGTTATATTTTTGCAGAAATATAGAACATTTGAAAGGGTTCACAACCTTTCAATTATATATATATATATATATATATATTTATATATATATATATATATATATATATATATATATATATATATATATATATATATGCAAGGCTGAACCATCTCCTATGTTTCTGCTAAGAACCGATAAACAAGTATATGGTGCACCGGGAACTGGGAAGTATGCTTATGCTTAGGAAGGCAAAGAAGAGCGCACACATAGAAACACAACCTACATACTTACGATTTGTATATTACCATCAATATAACAACGTGTATTTTGCACTTATATAAAGCGTTACGCCTATAATGCAAATTCAATTGTACCATAACAATCATGATCCACCACACCTGGAGGCCACAGGCACAGAGGTGCAAAGGTTCTTCTCAAGGTGTGTGCAGAAGGAGGACCATGGAGAAACATCACAGGTTACGTAAGGGATGCCGGAATTATGGCCCTGGATGCAGCGTCTCATTCCCTCAGGGAACCAGTGTTACATACGTAACCTGGTACATTCCCTTCTGGGAACTTTGAGCTGCGTCATAAACGCTATGGAGATACCCACGCCTCAAGAATTCCAAGTCCCTGCCTAAGGAAATTGCTAGGGCAAGAGAACAGAGGAGCCAGGAGTGGCTCTAAGGTCAAGGTCATAGAACCTGACGAACGTGAAAAGCGTAGACCAACTCGCAGCGTTTCAGATGTCCTGCACAGCAGTGGTTCTCAATCCTGGTCCTGGGGGACCCCTGCTCTGCACATTTTGCATGTCTCCCTTATTTTTACACACCCGATTGAGATCATCAGCTCGTTAGTTCAGCTCATGGATCTCTCTCTTAATGAGTTGATAATCTCAATCAGGTGTGTTAAATAAGCGATACATGCAAAATGTGCAGAGCAGGGGTCCCCCAGGACCAGGATTGAGAACCACTGCTGCACAGGAACACCTGCCAGAAGGGCTTTGGAGGCAGCCTTGCCTGGACTCCCAATGGTGAGGGGAAGCCAGAGGACTCATAGGCAGTAGAGATGGCATCGACGATCCACCTACTGATAGTCTGTTTTGAAGCCGGGTACCCCTTCTTAGGGGGGCCGTGACAAACAAGTAGCTGATCCGCCTTACGCCAAAGGGCAGCTCTGTGGACATATGTGTGAATTATACTTCTGCTAGTCTGGTTCCAAAAATGGATGAGGACAGAAAGCCTGAAGTTCGACAGTCTGTGGTACAGAGGCCGGGACGTTACGGACGTACCCAGCAAGTGGGTACAAAAATGCTTTGGTCAAGCCAGGCGCAAAGTCCAAATAGGAAGGGGCCACCGAAAGGCCCTTCAGGTCCCCAACTCTCTTAAGGGAAGAGAGGGCGAGAAGAAGCGTAGTCTTTATCGTGAGTAAACAATCAGAAATATCCTCTATAGGCTCGAATGGAGGGCTACAGCGGGCTTCAAGTCCCAAGTAGGAACACAAGGTCGCACTTGAGGCCTCAGCCTCAGCACACCGTGGAGGAAACGTATAACCAGTGGGTTCTTACCCACTGAGAGACCACCAAGAGGGGCGTGGTAGGCCGATAAAGCCGCCACGTATACCTTCAAGGTGGAGTGGGGTAACCCTGCAGAGTAACAGGCCTGCAAGAACTCCAGCACTGTACCAACCGGCAGTTGACTGGGTCAAGCTGATGATCTCTGCACCAAGAAGTGAAAAGTCCCCACTTCAGGGCGTATAGTTTCCTCGTAGAGGGAGCTCTGGACTGGAAGATGGTCTCCACAACCTTGGTTGAGAGACTAGAAGCTATGAGCTGTGCCCCCTCAGGAGCCACACCCACAGCTTCAACATCTCCGGCCGGGGGTGAAGGATGGAGCCCCCCACTTGTGAGAGGAGATCCCTCCTGACGGGAATCTCCCATGGAGAGCCGTCTAGAAGGGAAATCAGGTCCGAGAACCATACTCGACCCGGCCAGTACGGGGCTGCAGAAGCCAAACTCCGTCACGGTGCACTCTCTCCAGAACTCCTGGGAGCAGAGCAATAGGGGGAAAAGCGTACAGACGTAGCCTCGACCATGTCTGTACCAGAGCTGGATCAGTCAGAGAGTACCAGAGGGGACATTGCGATGTCAAATGAGTCGCAAAGAGGTTCATCTGTGTTGTCGGTGTGAACCAGCACATGGTGATTTATTAGGTCTGATAGAAAGTGTTTAAGAGCCTAAAACACGGCCAACATCTCCAGGTAGTTGATGTGCCATGAGAGATGACGACCACTCCACAGTCCGCGGGCAGGGCGGCCACTCATGACCGCTCCCCAAACAGTGAGGGATGCGTCCGTCGCTAGCATTACATGGCAACAAGGAGCTCCCAGCACCGGTCCCTGAGACAAGAACTAAGGTTTCTTCCACATGTCCAAGGCACATAGGCAACGCCGAGTGACCTTGATCATGCGAAACGGGTTTCCCCTCAGGGAAAACCCCTTGGTCTTGAGCCACCACTGTAGGGGCCTCATGTACTGCAGTCCAAGAGGTATCACGTTGGACGCTGATGCCATCAGACCCAGCAGTACTTGAAACTGTTTTACAGTGAGTGACTGACCTAGCTTGACTCTCCTGACTGCAGTGAGGATCGACTCGATCCGAGCAGGTGACATACGTGCCTGCATCGTTTTCGAATCCCACACCACGCCTAGATAAGTGGTTCTCTGTAATGGAGATAGCACACTCTTCTTGGCATTCAGTCTCAACCCCAATGCTCTCATGTGAGCGAGAACAACATCTCGATGTTGAACCGCTAATGGCTCTGAGCGAGCTAAAATCAACCAATCGTCGATATAGTTGAGTATGCGGATGCCTTGGAGTCGCAGGGGAGCCAGTGCTGCATCCACACACTTCGTGAACGTACGGGGTGAGAGCCCTAGGCCGAAGGGAAGAACCCGGTATTGGTAAGCTTTGCAACTTTAGCAACCCTCAGGAACTTCCTGTGTTGGGGAAGGATGGAGACATGGAAGTAGGCATCTTTCAGACCTATTGTGACAAACTAGTTATTGGACCTGATTAAAGTCACGACCTGCCTGACAGTCAGCATTCTGAACTTCAGACTCTTGACTGAACAGTTAAGACGCCACAGATCTAAAATGTGCACAGCCCCCCCATCCTTCTTGGGAACAATGAAGTACCGGCTGTAGAACTCGGACTCCCTGTCTTGAGGAGAGACCACCTAGATGGCCTCCTTCCTCAGAAGGGATTTCACTTCTTGCTCCACAACCAGTGCCTGCTCGGGGCACACCACGGTGGGGAAAACCCGATCGAAAGGTGGCAGAGGGGCCCCAAACTGGATGTAGTAACCTTTCTCTACAGTACACGGACACATGTAGACACATTTGGCAGCAGTTTCCACGCTGCTAAATAATCTACTAAGGGAACCAGCCTCTTGAGACTGGCTTCTGGTGTTACTCGAACTGCTAATTCGGTGTCCTGTAACGGCGGACAGGCAAGAAGCACCTGAATTAACTGCTATGAGGACCCCCGTAGGGGTGGCGAGCCCCTTGGCTCCGCTACGTTGCCAGGAGGAAGAACCAGAGGTAGACTGCCGCGCCCTGTAACACTGGCAGACGGACAGCGTGTAATGCGGTGCACCCCCCTCGTCCCCGGGAGGGGCTACCCTCTTGTGTCGTGTGTCAGGACCGCTTGGCCGAGAACTTCCTCGACTGCAGCACGACCCTTAGGTCGGGCCTCGCTTTGGAAGCCCACGGCCTAGAGCGCCACTGACCCCGGTCCTTGGACAGGGGAGCACGGGAAGCGACGCGCTGCTTTTGAAACTCACGGTATGAATAGCTTGTAAACTGCTGTTGGGACGGCTCACGCCCAGCAGTCCCAGAAAGAAGGACGCGGCGAGGAAGATACCGCTGGAACGGCGCTGCTTGTTTCTGAGCCTCCTGGTATCTGTTGACGACGGAATTAACTCAGTAGCCAAACATTCCAGAAGGCTGAAGCGGGGCATCCAGGAGGAAGACCCTATCCGACATGCCTCTCCGCCGCTACAAGGGCTGCCATAGACTGCCCAATAGCACGAGTGGTCTCCCTTGTAGCACGGAGAGACAAGTCGGCAGTGCTGCGAAGTTCAGCCAGATGAATCGCTGGCAAGGAGGAACACACCACCTATAATGTGGCTCACCCTCACTCATTTTCTTGCCCCTGAAAGACATTGTCACTCTAAATAAAAGTTTGTGCAAACTGGCACAGAAAAACAGAGTGACAATGTAACAAACACTTTAGACTGACAACAACACACAGAGCGCTTCGCTGAATGACAGAAAGCTGACGCCGGTTCCGCCGCACGTGCTTTTATACTTCCTGGTCAATGACGTTATCACGCCCGTGACGTCACGCCCGTCATTCTGATTGGTTACACACAATATTCAGAGCGTGGTTCGCCAATGGCGTTCCCCATAGCATTTATGACGCAGCTTGAAGTTCCCGGAAGGGAACTAATGAGTCATGGAGCCACGAGTTGGTTCTGAAATATATGAACAAAGATTAACCGGCCAGTCCTTTCTTAACTTCTGGTCGGAGATTGTCAGGTAGGCTGGTGCCAGTCACCAAGAAGCTGCTGGCAATTCCAGCAACAGGTACCCAGTCAGAGAGGAGCTTTAGTGTTGCTGGAAGATTAATTGAGGAGAGGTGCACCAGCCTCAGTCCGGAATGTGTGGACACTCTAAAAAATTTGGTTATATAATGTGCGTGTGTGGATGAGTTGCATGAAATTTACTGTGTGCAATGCACACTGTGCATTGTTTAAGCTGGCTTTTAGTTCTATAAAATAAAGTACATTTTGGATTTTTTTTTCAACTTTTTATTTCGGCTCTGTCGAAGTCTGGGTCTGTACAATATTAATGGTAGGACACAAGGGGACACTTGAGAAAGATACAGCTTTCGCTCACCTCTTGGGAACAGAACTGTAGATTATTTGACAACAGACTCATCTCTCAGAGCATTGACTGTCAGATAACTAACCCCACTGTCTGATCACAGTCAAATTACAAACAAACACTAATATTAGCACACGGCCATACTTTTGTGTCTACTTTTATGGCAGCCAAATGTCTCAAGACAAAATTTGGCAGCAATTGGGAGCCTGCGTTATAGAAATATTAAAGACACGCCTGTTTTACACTCTTCACTCAAACACAGAACCAGGAAACAGGAATCACATGATTTCAGGAAAAGAGAAAGTGAAAGTGTGTTTGAGCTACTGAGTGCTTTTGTCTCTGTATTCAAGCAGTAAAATGGCAGAAGCTAGAATTTCTGTGGATCAGAAGGAGTTCTTGTGTTCAGTGTGTCTAGATCTCCTGAAGGATCCAGTGAGCATCCAGTGTGGACACAGTTACTGTAAGAGCTGTATTACAGACTGCTGGGATCAGGAGGATCAGAAGAGAGTCTATAGCTGTCCTCAGTGCAGACAGACCTTCAGTCCAAGACCTGCTTTAGCTAGAAACACCATGCTGGCTGAAGTGGTGGAGAAACTGAAGAAGACCAAACTTCCTGCTGACTGTTACGCTGGAGCTGGAGATGTGGAGTGTGACGTCTGTACTGGAAGAAAATACAAAGCCGTCAAGTCCTGTCTGATGTGTCTGAACTCTTACTGTCAGAATCACCTTGATCAACATGAGAGTTTGTTTAAAGGTAAAAGACACAATTTGACTGATGCCACTGGACGACTGCAGGAGATGATCTGCCAGAAACATGAGAAGATCCTTGAGGTTTTCTGTCGCACTGACCAGAAATGTATATGTATAATGTGTACGATTATTGAACATAAAAACCACAACATTGTATCAGCTGCAGCACAGAGGACAGAGAAACAGGTATTTAAAACTATACTGTAAAAAGTTTTCACCAGTTTCAATTTACGTTTAGCAGCTGCCTTAAAATGTAAAGTTAAATTAAATTAAGTTATTTAAATTTACAAGTTAAATCAAGTAATTTCTGATTTAACTTAAAAACTTAAGGCAGCTGCTGAACTTTTTAAGTTGAATCTGGTCATATTTTTTTACAATGTAGACACTGATAAAATAATGCTAAACTCTTCTTATGTTTCATATTTCATGCACAATGATTTTAACAGAATATCACTTCTGGAGTTTGATCCTACAGCCATTGGTTGGCAGCTCAGTTTTTACTGGATTGATCTGTTCACATGATGATTTAGTGTCAGTAGTTTTCTGAGACATTCACTATCATCTGTTTGTCCTGCAGAAGCAGCTGAAGGAGACACAGAAGACGTTCCAGCAGAGAATCCAGCAGAGAGAGAAAGATGTTCAGCGGCTGAGAAAGGCTGTGGAGTCTCATAAGGTGAGTCTGGAGAAGAAGAGAAGTTTGTCTCAGTCTCAGTTCAGATTCTCTTGTCTCTTTCAGTCCCACTGAAGCCTGAATCACTGTGTGTCCTAACAGTGCTCTGCACAGACAGCAGTGGAGGACAGTGAGAGGATCTTTACTGAGCTCATCCGCTCCATTGAGAGAAGCCGCTCTGAGCTGATACGGCTGATCAGAGATCAGTACAAGGCTGCAGTGAGTCGAGTTAAAGTACAACTGGAGCGACTGGAGCAGGAGATCAATGATCTGAGGAGGAGAGACGCTGAACTGGAGAAGCTTTCACACACACAGGATCACATCCAGTTCCTGCAGGTAACACATATCTACAAGCTCTAGCCTAGAAATGCTCATTTTGCCCACAGACTGAAAATGAAAATATAAACAAAAGTTTTGATTGCTTGCCATATCTCTCTCATTAGTTTCAGAAACCAACAGGTTGTAAAGACAATAGACATGTAGGTAGTGAATGAATGACTGAGATAACTTTACATAGCTTTAACCTTTAACCCTAACCCTAACCCTATAACTTTCAATTTAAGTGAACTTAAAACAGCTCTGTCTGTGTGTGTGTAATCAGTGCAATGGATCATGGGAAATGTAGTCCGAAGCTTACATACAACAGTTTGTGTAGTGTGAGAGTCAATGTAACTGAAAGGCAACATCTCATGGCGAAAAGATGGAAACCACGGACCGGATTCCTGACAACCGCTGTCTCTTTAAAACCTGATACACATAACACATATCTGACACACATCAGATTTTCTCCTAACTCTATATGGTCATTTATGGTTTATCAGACTGTTTAGGAGGTAATTCGTCAAAATTTTGAGATAAAGATGTGTGTTTTTGTCTGTTGAAGCACCACTGGCAGACTTGCAAACAATATTTCTTGCCAGATGTTATGACCAACAACACTGCTTTAAACTCGTTTTAACTAGAGTTGTGAATATCTCTTAATTCTCACACAAGCGCTTGTCAACATTACAGTCTATTGATGCTGCAGTCTCCATTAGATTGTTGTTGTTGTGTCTCTTCTTTTTCTTTTTTGGCTGGTCCAGGCCAGTATTGCCACCTTGTGGACAAAGCAGTCTTTTAAAAGTGGATTTAAAGCAGTCAGGAATTATAGTTTGGGTAAATTGTGTAAAGTTATGTGACAGTAATACAATAACAACACATGTAAGTATCATCAGAAAGTTATGCAACACATCGTATTCTTCATCTGAAGTAAATTCTTTATTCCTCTCAGCTCATCTTTATCTAAAAATTTAAGTTGCTGAGATGAACTTCATGAATCTTCATGTTTGTTTACGGAGGTGATCTGGGCATTCAAGCTTTCTATACATATATATCTCATGTCTGTGAGGCAAGTATTGGCTGCGATTCAGGTTGTTTTCTTAATGTGTCTGTGATGAAAGTTGACAGAGACCAAGGTGGAAGAAAGTGCACCCTGTTCATTTTCTTTATTTTAAATAAGCACATTATTTTGTTGTTATACATTGTTTTGTTGTTATTATGACTATACAAAAATAAAATTAGACTCTTTGCAGTTTCAAATATTCTTATCTGTATGATGAAAAATTACTCAGTATTTTTAGTTCTTTTCGCGGTCATCAAGAAAAATTAGACAGACCGTGCCATTGTGGTCTTTGACCCCAGAGGGTTAAGTGGCAAAAACTAAGATATGCAGCTGTAATGTGATGTAATGAATTTGAGAAAAATCAATATGATTGCTGTAAAAGTGCTGGATTGAGAAGAGTTACTAAGGATCAGTCAAATCTGATGTTGGTGCAGGTTATTGGGTGAAGTGTGGAGCTGATGAGTTTTGATTTCTGTTTTCTGTAGAGTTTCCAGTCTCTCTCAGCACCTCCTGAATCTACAGATGGAAAATACAATTCACTCAGTTCTCTCTTCTCATCTGATGGTCTGAGAGAATCTGTCCATCAGCTAAGAGACAAACTGGAGGATTTCTGCAAAGAGCAGCTCAAGAAGATCTCAGACAGAGGTAAAGTCCTGGAGAATCATCTGCTCTCAGAAACAATCATCATCTCATATCATGGAGAACATCATATCAGTTAAAAGTTGTGATGTATTGTCAAGTATGGTGATCCATACTTGAAATTGGTGCTCTGCATTTAACCCATCCAAGTGCACACACACACACACACACACAGCAGTGAGAAGTGAACACACATCAGAGCAGGGGGCAGCCATTGCTCCAGTGCCCAGGGTTTGGTGCCTTGCTCAAGGGTCATGGTATTGAAGGTGGAAAGAGCTCTTTCAATTCCTGCCGGTGCGGGAATTGAACCGATGACCTTTGGGTTACAAGCCCGACTCTCTCACCATTAGACCATGGCTGCTCAAATGAAATGAAATTAAATGAAATGTCTTGTCTTGTCTTAAATTGAATGAATGCAGGATCATGAGAATCACACTGTTCATGTCTGTTTTTTACAGTCCCGTTTACCAACATTGATTTTTGGACCAGGAAGGACTTCCTACAATGTAAGTCAGTAAGAAAACAAGCAGAAAAACTCACTGAGTGTGTTCATGTTCTTCTGTAGAAGGTGAAAGAAGAGTTTTCTAATTGATGATGTAAATGATGATTTGCACAGGATATCTGCTCATCTTTACTAGGGTTGTGATGGTGGCAGTTATTGGTCAAAGGGCCAAGCAATTATATAATTACATAATTTCTGATTCTGATGTGTTTTTTCTCCATCAGATTCTCATCGGCTCACTCTGGATCCAAACACAGTATATAATCGCCTTTGTCTGTCTGAGGGCAACAGAGTGATTACATATACTTACACAGATCAGCCATATCCTGATCATCCAGAAAGATTTGATGAGTGGTCGCAGGTGTTGTGTAGAGAGAGTGTGTGTGGACACTGTTACTGGGAGCTGGAGTGGAGTGGAGATAGAGGTGTACGCATATCAGTGTCATATAAGAGCATCAGTAGGAAAGGATTGGGTAATAAGTGTGGGTTTGGAAATAATGATCAGTCCTGGAGTTTAGAGTGCTCTCCCTCCAGTTACTTATTCAGATACAATAACATACAGACTGTTCTCCCTGTAAAGTCCATCAGCAGTAGAATAGGAGTGTTTGTGGATCACAGTGCAGGAACTCTGTCCTTCTACAGCGTCTCTGACACAATGAGCCTCATCCACACAGTCCACACCACATTCACTCAGCCGCTCTATCCTGGGTTTAATGTTTGTTCTGGATCATCAGTGAAACTGTGTTGATGATTCAGAATAGACTGATGACAGATTCTACTGATGAATGAGCTGCATGATGCATCAGTAACAGTGAGATGTTATAGAGTCTCTACTTTTCTCTTCATGACATTAGCTGAGTTTCCATTACCCTTCAAAATGTGCAAATAGAAATTGGGAATTGAAAATATGCCTAATAGAAGCACGAAAACTCGCATATCGCAAAAAAAGTTTTTTGCTTGCATGAGGTGGCTTTTCAGGCAATATTTCAAAACAGCAATCGTGTGTTGACTGAAATCACTTATTTCGTTTTTAATGTATTTTCACAACCATCATGTTTATTTTTACTATGTAAATTACCTTTCAATTCAAATAATCACACAGTCAATAGATCAGTTTCAATATTCATCTTATGGAGCTTTGGCCCTTTTCTGTGTTTTGTGTTCTTTTGTCTTCCAGCGTCATGAGTCACTTATTGTCATGCATTTAAGTGTTAGCTCTGGAATTCCTTTTCATTTTAATGACATGTCATGTAAATTACATTTTTAAGCTTGTGAAATTGAGTGTGTGTGAGAGAGAAAGAGAGAGTGAGCGAGAGATAGGTCATGCACAGCACGAGCACCTGAACCATTTGTTTTGTTTTTAAAATTACATATAAATGCACAACATTTAAGTTGTGATGAACACTGTAAATAGAGATGAAATTTGGCAAAACACTCTGCAAAACTGCACTAAACCGCACTAAAGAACCTTTTCCACACTAGGTCAACAGAAGAAGGAAAACAACAAAAACCTGGGAATAAGGAACTACTTTTAAACTTCATTGGAATAACAAGATAATGTAATCTGGAAAACAATTTTACCAAACAAGACAACTGTGTGTATATAAAGACTTAGAGAAACCTCTGAACAGAAACCTAACAGAAGGGCTGTATAACAAAAGTTTCATGTGTTCATTACACAGCCGCTTAGTAGTGTGAGGTGATTTCGTTGTGTTTGTTTTTGTGTGTGATTATACTTGATTTTTGATCATGGATGATTAAAATGTTTCCATAATTTTCTATTGAAGAAATATCATAGTATTGTGCTACATCTCACATTCTATCAGTTGCAGTTCTGGCGCATCCACCACACTATACTGTACAACATGACATACGTTCACACTAAATGATAACTCAACAGAAGAGTTACACTCGCTGGACACTGCACTTATTCACAATCACAAAAGTACATTTTTTGTATCTGCT
Organism: Garra rufa; assembly: GCF_049309525.1. Taxonomy (NCBI): domain Eukaryota; kingdom Metazoa; phylum Chordata; class Actinopteri; order Cypriniformes; family Cyprinidae; genus Garra; species Garra rufa. Next base: position 1,554,553 of record NC_133369.1, on the reverse strand, counting down.
TTAAAGCCTTGCTGGTTAGACATTTAATTCACGTGCTGTTTCGACTTGCACTTTTTCTGAACGCCTACCTGAAGCACACGCACACACCTGTTAGCAGTGCCCGATAACTGGGCTATGTTGTCTTCCGTGTCTGACAGACAGATGACAGAATTTTCAGATTTAGGTGAACTATTCTTTTAATGTTAATAAAACAACAAAACAGAGAAAAATCCCTCACTGCTCATGACTTATGAACTTTAATACAGTTGCATTAAAAAGTATAATAGTGTGTAATATAGTGTGTATAGTGTTTTATTTTAATATTTGTTCATTTAATTTCTTGAATGTTTGGCTTCTGCTAAATACTGTACCTGTAGTAGTAAATGGCAAAGCCAACACGACAAAGAATCATGATAAAATCATGAATCATGATCTTCCTGAAAAAGATAAAAAAACATATATGATATGATATTTTTGCCATATCATCCACCCCTACAACTGTTTGGCCTGTACTACACAAAACTTTCAACCTCTCTAGCAGCAATGCTGTGTACAGCCCTGCCTAACATTACTACCAAATTGGAAGGCCAAGGTTTTAAAAGTTTCTCAAAAGACAGTAAAAACACTACAGATCACCAAGATCACAGTTGCTGCATTACATCAGTGCCCAACTGACATGAACACGACATGAGCTCTACACATCTCAAACAATGACACTGTCAAAAACAGCCTTTGGACTGAAGAGTTTAAACACAGAATTCCACAACAGTATCAAGGATATGGGCAGTATAACTCCACAAAGTCAATACAGTTCAGCCAGGAAGAAACTTTAAGGAGGACAAATCATCCAAAAATCAAGCTCTAAACTCCACAACTGCATTGACAGTAAAAACAGGCTAATATCATATCTAGCTTAAACTTCATAAGGAGCTACTACTCTCCCTATGACACGTTCTTGTCTGCCATATACATCCCAGTGCTCCTACTACAGTGAAGACATGTTCTACACATTGGAGAAAGAGACAAACCACTTCCAGGTCCAGAGAAATGCAGGACTACAGCAGTTCAATTACTAACACTATTTGCACACAGCCCAGTAAACACACAGATGAGATGTAAATAGCACAGTTGTACCAAAAAGCAACAAGTAGAAAAACACACAGCTCCTCGCAAATTCGGGAAAAGTTTTATCACATAATTAAACATATACATCGGAACTTTGAGTCTGTCAAATTGAGAAACTGCCCATTTTACTAGGAGAATGTGTGGACTGCTGTGTTCTAGAAGCAAATATGAGTCTGTCTGTCACAACTGAATTATTGTATTTTTTTTTACTTTACTTTTTATGCATTTCGATTACTTTTTTTCCCTCTTCTTCTTTCTTTCTTGGTGTTGTTTAGCATTACTCTAATTTTGCACTGTTTTGATTGTGCATCAGTGCTGCAATGCTTTGGCAGTATGAATGTACAAATATTGGTCATGCCAATAAAGCATATTAAACTAAATCTTTAACAACTGAGAGCGTGGTTTTTGCACATACTTCAATAACAGCCAGGTGTATCAGGACTAAACTCAGCAGCAATGAGGAACCTGCTTTAAAGACTTGAAGACACGCCTGTTTTGCACACGACACTCAAACACAGAACCAGGAAACAGGAATCACATGAGTTCAGGGAAAGAGAAACTGAAGTGTAGCTGAGCTGTTGTGTGTTTGTGTCTGTATTCAAGGAGTAAAATGGAAGAAGCCAGAATTTTTAAGAACGAGTTCTTGTGTCCAGTGTGTCTGGATCTCCTGAAGGATCCAGTGACCATCCAGTGTGGACACAATTACTGTATGAGCTGTATTACAGACTGCTGGGATCAGGAGGATCAGATGAGAGTCTACAGCTGCCCTCAGTGCAGACAGACCTTCAGTCCAAGACCTGCTTTAGCTAGAAACACCATGCTGGCTGAAGTGGTGGAGAAACTGAAGAAGACCAAACTTCCTGCTGACTGTTACGCTGGAGCTGGAGATGTGGAGTGTGACGTCTGTACTGGAAGAAAATACAAAGCCGTCAAGTCCTGTCTGATGTGTCTGAACTCTTACTGTCAGAATCACCTTCAACAACATGAGAGTTTCTTTAAAGGAAAGAAGCACAATTTGACTGATGCCACTGGACGACTGCAGGAGATGATCTGCCAGAAACATGAGAAGATCCTTGAGGTTTTCTGTCGCACTGACCAGAAATGCATATGTATGATGTGTACAATTACTGAACATAAAAACCACGACACTGTATCAGCTGCAGAACAGAGGACAGAGAAACAGGTATTTAAAACTAGACACTGATTAAGTATTGCTAAATTTTCCTTTTATGCTTCACGTCTAATCTGCCTCACCCTATGTTTACTGGATTGACCTGTTCACATGATGATTTAGTGTCAGTAGTTTTCTGTGACATTCACTATCATCCGTTTGTCCTGCAGAAGCAGCTGAAGGAGACACAGAAGACGTTCCAGCAGAGAATCCAGCAGAGAGAGAAAGATGTTCAGCAGCTGAGAGAGGCTGTGGAGTCTCATAAGGTGAGTCTGGAGAAGAAGAGAAGTTTGTCTCAGTCTCAGTTCAGACTCTCTTGTCTCTTTCAGTCCCACTGAAGCCTGAATCACTGTGTGTCCTAACAGCGCTCTGCACAGACAGCAGTGGAGGACAGTGAGAGGATCTTTACTGAGCTCATCCGCTCCATTGAGAGAAGCCGCTCTGAGCTGATACGGCTGATCAGAGATCAGGAAAAGCAAGCAGTGAGTCGAGCTGAAGGACGACTGGAGCGACTGGAGCAGGAGATCAATGATCTGAGGAGGAGAGACGCTGAGCTGGAGCAGCTTTCACACACACAGGATCACATCCAGTTCCTGCAGGTAACACAGATCTACAAGCTCTGGTCTAGAAACGTTCATTTCATTGCTTATACAGAAATATAAACTAAAAGTTTGATTGCTTGCAATAGATGTGTGAATGAATATTTGGGATCACTTGGAAATCACTTTTAGTTTAAGTGTCAAATGCTATAACGTGTAGGTGTAATATAATTTAATGAATATAAGAATGAAACTGATGCTGTGAAAGTAGAAATCTGTCAAATCTGATGTTGGAGCAGGTTATTGGGTGAAGTGTGGAGCTAATGAGTTTTGATTTCTGTTTTCTGTAGAGTTTCCAGTCTCTCTCAGCACCTCCTGAATATACAGACGGAAACGATGGTCCCATAATTTCTCTCTTCTCTTTTGATGGTCTGAGAGAATCAGTCTGTCAGCTGAGAGACAAACTGGAGGATTTCTGCAAAGAGGAGCTCAAGAAGATCTCAGACAGAGGTAAAGTCCTGGAGATTGATTTGCTCTCAAAAATGAGTCCATCATCATCTCATATCATGGAGAACATCATATTAGAAATGTGTTAGGAATGGATGCAGGATCATGAGAATCACACTGTTCATGTCTGTTGATTTCCACAGTCACATCCACCAACATTGTTCCCAGGACCAGGAACGACTTCCTACAATGTAAGTCAGTAAGAAAACAAGCAGAAAAACTCACTGAGTGTGTTCATGTTCTTCTGTAGAAGGTGAAAGAAGAGTTTTCTAATTGCTGATGTAAATGATGATTTGCACAGGATATCTGCTCATCTGTACTGAGACACTGATGATACACTGAACATGAAGAGTTCAGCTACATGAAAAGATCAAACAGATTCATAATTCCTGATTCTGATGTTTTATCTCCATCAGATTCCCATCGGCTCACTCTGGATCTGAACACACTGAATAACCACCTCTGTCTGTCTGAGAACAACAGAGTGATTACTAACGCTGGCAGAGATCAGCCGTATCCTGATCATCCAGACAGATTTGATGCGTGGCGTCAGGTGTTGTGTAGAGAGAGTGTGTGTGGACGCTGTTACTGGGAGCTGGAGTGGAGTGGACGTGTGTATATATCAGTGTCATATAAGAGCATCAGCAGGAAGGGAGGTGGTCATGACTGTGGGTTTGGATATAATGATCAGTCCTGGAGTTTGTTTTGCTCTTCCTCCAGTTACGCATTCATACACAATAACATAAAGACTGTTCTCCCTGTAGAGTCCATCAGCAGTAGAATAGGAGTGTTTGTGGATCACAGTGCAGGAACTCTGTCCTTCTACAGCGTCTCTGACACAATGAGCCTCATCCACACAGTCCACACCACATTCACTCAGCCGCTCTATCCTGGGTTTTGGGCTAGTTCTAGATCATCAGTGAAACTGTGTTGATGAACCAGAATAGACTGATGACAGATTCTACCCATAATGCTTTGAGCTGCATGATGAATCAGTAACAGTGAAATGTTACAGTCTCTTCTTTTTTCTTCATGATATTAATACTGCAGCTGAACTTCTGTCAGTGAAATAACATGTCAGAATAACAGTAGGATCAGTGTGTGTGAGAGTCCTACTGAGTGACAATGTGTATCTGTGCTTTTCTCAAACTATGACTGTGTTGATTGAAATCAGTCATTTAGTTTTTAATGTCACAATCATTTTTATTATTACTATCAATTTTTTCTTTAAATTAAAATGATCACAGACACTAAATTATTTTCATTATTCACCTTGTCAATTTTTTGTGTTCTTTTGTTTTCTAATGTCGCAAGTCGCTGTTTTCTTATTGTCATGCATTTCACGAGTTCACCTGCCCATCCAGTCCTGATGGTTAACAAAGTCCTGATGTTAAAAAAACAAAGCTAGGACAATAGCGAAAATGGCAGATCACGGGAATAAATGTTATGTTCCAGGTTGTGCAGGAGATGTTAAGTGCAGGGATGGTTGGTGTCTGTACTCAGAAAGGCAAGGAAAACAAATAAGGCGATCTAATAAAATAAGGCAAGCCACTGAAGGGACACGGTTACTGCTAGCGCTAGCCTGTTACACTACAGTACATAAGATTTCACGTACCACATAAACAGAGTATGGAGAGATGACTGTGTGGATAATGGCGAATGATTTACAGATCCTGAGTATCATTAACATGCATTTAAACTTGTAAAATACATGGTAAATACTTCCGCTGTAGTATAACGTTACACAGAGCTCGGCAATCGCAAATCAAAAGTGAAAGTAAAATGATTGTGGATTCAAAACGGCAGTTTCAATGAACCGCATATTAATAGCGGCTTGAGCTCCGTGATTAAATATATATTTTCCTCTATGTGCGAGCTACTGAAATGCTCTGTGAAAGAGCCAATCAGAGCAGAGCTCCTCATTATTATTCATGAACCTTCCAAATAAGGTAATAACAGACCATTTCATTCTAGGGACAAATCCTAGGGTTGTAAATGGACCTGTAAAACCGTTTCTGGAGAATTTTTGCCCTTTCCTATGTCATATACCTTCTATGTAGATATCAGAGAACAATTTAAAATATTGTATCAATGAATTCTATCACCTTTAATTAACACCCTCAAAGAGAAACTGCAGTGCTCTACAACCACAGGACATGAAGAGCTAAATACACTTATCACTGCATCTAAACCAACAACATTTTTATTAGATTCTGTGCCCACTAAGTTACTGAAAGAGATTTTACCTGTGGCAAAAAAAAAAAATCTTTTAGATATTATTAACTGGTCGTTATCTCTAAGTCACGTCCCAAAACCATTCAAGCTGGTGGTTATCAAGTCTCTTATTAATAAACCACAACTACTCTTCCGTTTATGTCTAAAATAGAGCTCCATTCACCAGACACATTATCCCTCTCTCCAGCATCTCCACTTCTAAGCTTCTCACAGAAAGTGGAGGAACTGGTATATGCTGGAACCAGACTCTCCCACTCTTTTGCTGCAAGCCCCCAGTTATCAACTAAAAAACGGCAGGCGCCAAAACCACCAAAGCCTGTGGGCCCAGCTCGCCCTCCTCCTCCTGTGAGAGCTCTCCGGCCGCTGCCACAACGCCAGGGCTCAAACCCTCCTGCATCTGCTGTGAGTGAACCAAAAACAACTGATAACAGCTCTCAGTGATATGTGTTGGGTCCCCGCTACGGTAACAGCAACAATCAGGAATGTTTACAAAACAAGCGGGAACCCAGTGTGCCTGTAGCTCTCCCTATTTCTGTTTTAATATGTGATAGAAAGTCTAAGGCCCTTTCAAATCGTACAGTTCACACATCTAATCTGAGGCTTATTAGGCATCAAACTAAGATTGCTCTAGAGACAAAAAGTGATGCGATCAAGCTAGCATTTTTAAATGTTCGCTCACTTACAAATAAATCACTTCTGATCAATGATTTTATAACCACAAACAACCTGGATTTTATGTTTTTAAATGAAACATGGTTAGAAGACAATTCCAGTGCAACAATCCTAAATGAAGCAGTTCCTTCTAATTTCACTTACATGAATGTCTGCAGAGCTGTTAAAAGAGGTGGTGGAGTAGCTGCCCTATTTAAAGATGTCTATGAATGCAAACAAGTGTCATTTGGTCAGTACTTGTCTTTTGAATATCTAGGGATTTTACTGAAAGGTGCTCGCATTCTGTTTATCATTATTTACAGGCCCCCAAAATACTCTCCAGCCTTTGTTGAAGAGTTCACAGAACTGCTATCAATGGTTTGTTCAGCGTTTGACTGTTTTGCTATTGCAGGGGATTTTAATGTTCACATAGACAATGCAGAAAGCAAAACTACAAAAGAAATTATAACGGTTTTGAACACGTTTGACCTGATTCAGCATGTGCATGGGCCCACACACAATCGTGGACACACTCTTGATTTACTCATCAGTAAGGGTCTAAACATTTCATCCACTGTTATCAAGGATGTAGCACTATCTGATCACTTCTGTATTTTCTTTGATATATTGATCTCTGCTACCACTGAATCTAGATCAGTCTCTGTCAGAAAGAGATGCATTAACGATAACACTAGTGTGCTATTTATGAAGGCTATATCTTCAATGCCAAACATTTCTGCAGACTCTGTTGATTTTCTCCTGGAGTCCTTTAACTCAAAAGTTAAGAATGTCATTTATGACATCGCACCTGTGAAGGTCAGACAGATGACCGGCAGACAGAAATCACTGTGGAGAAAATCAACAGCAGTACAGAGTATGAAAAGACAATGCAGGAAAGCTGAGCGGATGTGGCGGAAGACAAAACTTGAAATTCACTATAGCATCTATAAAGACAGCCTTCATGCTTTCAATGTTGAACTAGGTAAAGCTAGACAAACATTCTTCTCGAACCTTATAAACAGCAACCAAAACAACACTCGCACTCTTTTTGCTACTGTTGAGAGACTAACAAACCCCCCTAGTCAGATCCCTAGTGAACTGCTCTCCGACAGAAAGTGCAATGAGTTTGCTTCCTTCTTTTCTGAGAAGATCAATAATATCAGAAAGACAATTAGCACACCCTCAAGTTATGCAGAGATCAGACAGTTTCGACCGCAATTTCAAAAAGAAGTCATTATGTCTACTTTTGAAGCAATCGATAGCAACATTTTGGAAGAAACAGTACAGCACCTCAAAACTTCAACCTGCCACCTCGACACACTTCCCACATCTTTTTTCAAAAGTGTGCTTAGCTGTTTAGAAGCAGATCTCTTAGAAGTGGTGAACACCTCACTTCTTTCTGGGACTTTTCCAAACTCCCTGAAAACTGCAGTTGTTAAGCCCCTTCTGAAAAAGAGAAATCTTGATAACACCATATTGAGCAACTATAGACCAATATCAAATCTTCCTTTCATAAGCAAGATTATTGAAAAGGTTGTTTTCAATCAGCTGAATCACTACATAAACTCAAATGGATACCTGGACCATTTCCAATCTGGCTTCAGACAACATCATAGCACAGAGACAGCGCTCATAAAGATAATAAATGATATTCGCCTAAATTCAGATTCCGGCAAAATATCAGTGCTGGTATTACTAGATCTCAGAGCTGCGTTCGACACTGTCGATCATAACATTCTTTTAGATAGATTGGAAAACTGGGTCGGGCTTTCTGGGATGGTTCTCAAATGGTTCAGGTCATACTTAGAAGGGAGAAGCTATTATGTGAGTATAGGAGAACATAAGTCTAAGTGGACGTCCATGACATGCGGAGTCCCACAAGGCTCAATTCTAGCGCCGCTGTTGTTCAGCCTGTATATGCTCCCACTAAGTCAAATAATGAGAAAGAACCAAATATCATATCACAGCTATGCAGATGATACCCAGATTTACCTAGCCTTATCGCCAAATGACTACAGCCCCATTGACTCTCTCTGCCAATGCATTGATGAAATTAACAGTTGGATGTGCCAAAACTTTTTACAGTTAAACAAGGAGAAAACAGAAGTCATTGCATTTGGAAACAAAGATGAAGTTCATAAGGTAAATGCGTACCTTGACACTAGGGGTCAAAAAACAAAAAATCAAGTCAAGAATCTGGGTGTGATTCTGGAGTCAGACCTCAGTTTCAGTAGCCATGTCAAAGCAGTAACTAAATCAGCATACTACCATCTCAAAAACATTGCAAGAATTAGATGTTTTGTTTCCCGTCAAGATTTGGAGAAACTTGTTCATGCCTTTATCACCAGCAGGGTGGACTATTGTAATGGTCTCCTCACTGGCCTTCCCAAGAAGATCATTAGACAGCTGCAGCTCATACAGAACGCTGCTGCCAGGATTCTGACTAGAACCAAAAAATCAGAGCATATTACACCAGTCCTCAGGTCCCTACACTGGCTTCCAGTTATGTTTAGGATAGATTTTAAAGTACTTTTACTTGTTTATAAAGCACTCAATGGCCTAGGACCTACATACACTGCAGATATGCTCACTGAATATAAACCTCAGATCACTAGGATCGAGTCAGTCAGTAATATCAAGGGTTCACACAAAACAAGGGGAATCCGCTTTTAGCTATTATGCCGCCCGCAGTTGGAATCAGCTTCCAGAAGAGATCAGATGTGTTAATACATTAGAAACATTTAAATGCAGACTCAAAACTCATTTGTTCAGTTGTGCATTTATTGAATGAGCACTGTGCTACGTCCGAACAGATTGCATTATTTTATGTATAATCAGTTCTGTATTAATTAATTTGAAATCATTTTCTTTTTTTAAATCATCTTAAATGTTCTTAATTTTGTTTTTATTGTTGTGATTATTATTTAAAATTTTTATGATTTTTATGCTATTGTGATTTTAATTCCTTTTTATGTACAGCACTCTGAATTACCATTGTGTATGAAATGTGCTATATAAATAAACTTGCTTTGCCTTGCCTTGCCTAAAACGGCTTGCCATAGCGGCGGATCCGTTTTAGGTTTTGATTGGCATGCACAATAAGCAGAAATGTCATGCATTTTAAACGTCTGACGGACCACCCACTAACATTTTCGTCTATTCTCGTCTCGTCAACGAAAACACACACGTCTCGTCATGTTTTAGTCATCAACGAGCCATTTTTATCTCGTCATCGTCTCGTTATCGTCATGAAAAAAAGTGGCGTCAACAAAATGATTTCGTCATCGTTGACGAAAACAACACTGGTTTGATGAGATGCTTAAGACACAAAAAATGTGTTTTCAAAGCTTAAAGTTATTAATTCAAGTGTTCTTGTTAACATGATATAACACTATTCTTAAAAAATAGCATAGTGTTTTTTAATCATTTTTCATTAGTACATAGCCAATTTCACATGTCCGTGTTGACCAACATGATATTTTGATCTATAGATTTTCTATAGATTATTTTCAGCATTATATGTGTGTCCCTGTTTACATAAGATAAATTTATTCAAAATAAAATATAATTTTTTTGTAAATATTTTATGATTTGTGTGTGTCCCGCAGTTTAACTTACCACCCCGTCACGCTAACTTGTTTTTTCTGTAATTAATGTACTGTTGCTTTAAATGACATCACAAAGAGGAAGTGACATCATTTGAGCCTTACAGACACCAAAAACAAAAGCAGTCAATACTGACATTCTTTTACATTGTTTATTTCATGTTTATTTCATGTTAGACAGGGTCCGTCAAGCTTAAAAAACCCCGTAACGCAAAGTAGATAGGGAAAACGTTTTTTATTGATTCTTTTACATTATTAATGTAAAGAAAATCAAATTTCAGATTAAATGCATGCATGCTAGGTGAGAATCTTGACCACATGGGAGATCTGCGGCCATTTTGGGATGAGATTTACCACCCCGTCACATTTTTTATTGTGACGGGGTGGTTCTGCTTCCTGTTTGAATGAGAAAATGTGTGAAACTATTCTAATATAGGATTCTAATATAGGTAGGGTGACCATGCTGATGTTTATTTTATTGGTGCGCAGCAATGCTTCAAATCAAATGAACAAACAGGTGCATTTGCATTGCTTTGATCATTCTTTGTAGATCTCACCTTCTCACATGCAATGCCACGATTGGTCGATTCTGTACAATAACTTTATGTTATTGATCAAATTACTTCAGGTGTTTTAGGCAATATTTAAATTGTGGCCAGGACGTGTCCCATATGACTGGCACATATGGCCACCCTAAATATAGGCTAATCAATTTTCAATCAGTATTTTCTGTTAACATAAACATGTTTGATTCACTCACCATCTCACTCTCTATGTCACTTTCTCACTATCTCTTTCACTCGCTCATTCACTCACTCACTATCACAGCATTTCACTCTTAACAAGACGGCCCAAAAGGTGCCAACTGAACCAATTGATTGGGAAAGCGGAAATCTAATTGGAAAGTAGTGTGTGATTTAAATATGACAATGACCTTTATCCTGGGATAATCATGGATACAGATGAAACACATGCCCTTGTGAAATGTATGCACAAAATTTAAAACCAGCTGTTCATATAGAGAAACACTTTGTCCATACCACCCCGTCACAGGGTAATTTTGTAAAAGTTTATATAAATAAAATAAAATGTTACTTGATTTAATGCTGTATATGATATTCTTATTGTGTGGACTAATTAAATAAATGCCACTTTATTTGTATTTTTTAAGTGAATTTGTTTTTTCACAAACAGTGAGGCCATTGAAATGTCAAATTCATTTTTCAAGATTAAAAATCTAACAATTAAAATTTTTATTAAACTACAGACTCTCTATTGGTGGTTTGCAAAAAAGAAAGAATTCATTATTAGGAAATCATAACATTTTAAAAATATATTTCATGTTTTACTACTCTAATGGCATACATATCGTCCGTAATGTGGTGGTACAAGAAAGGTGCCCTTGCCTGAAGGAAAAGGATAATATTAATAAGGAGTTTGTGCCTGAGGTGGGAAAATATGTTTTTGGAGGTTTAACTTGTCTTTCAAGTTGTAGTTGTAGTGTAATTTTTTGACAATTGCAAAGTAGAAATGGCACCCGTTTCGTAGAATGACTCAGAAAGATGTTGTGGGAGGCACCTTGTTCCCACACCGCAATATTCATAAATGATCATGGTATTCACCTAACGATAGATAACCAGATAGACTTGCTTATTAACAGAATGTAGAGAAGATCATTACTGGATGTGAGAGTGAAGCGAGGTGCTGACGTTGAAAGAGACCACCAATTGGTTACAGCGAAAGGGAGAATGAAACTCAGGAAAGTACAGAATAAAACCCAACCTTTTGATGAAACACTTGAAAAAGCCAATGAACAAGCAGAGTTCAGAAAAAAAAAATTGTTTTATGTAGCATCATCGAACAGAGTGCAAAATGGCAACGGCAACTGTATGTAGACTTTATAGACTTTGAGAAAGCTTTGACAGCATTCATAGAGATAGCTTCATAGAGATCACATGGTGCAGCTGATCAGGAGCTTCTACAACAACTACAGCTGCTGTGTGGGAGAAACTGACATCTGGTTTGAAGTAAAGACCGGAGTACAACAGGGCTCTATGATGTCTGCTTTATTATTCAATCTGGTCATTGACTACACAATGAGATGTACAACAGAAGCAAGACATACCAGCATCAGATAGATGATCTATTCCACCCTTGAAGATATAGGCTTTGCTGATGATATGAGTACTACTCTCTCACACTCATCGCCAAATGCAGGACAAGACAGATACATTGAGTCAATACGGTTCCCAAGTTGGCCATAAGATCAGCCAGAAGAAATCAGAAGTTATAACCTTACACACTAGAGTACAAACTCAGATTATAGTCAACAATCGCAATCTCCCCTTTACCAAAAGCTTTATGTACCTTATGTAACAGATGGCGGAAGTAGGAAAGACATCCAAAATAGACTCAACAAAGCAAGAATTGTCATTATCTGCACAATACAGTGTCAAAACCAAACTGAGACTCTACAACAGCTGTGTTCTCACAAGGCTTCTCTATAGAGCAGAATGCTGACAAGACTTGACCAAGCTGTCCAGCTTTCATACTAGGAACCTACGAAGAATACTTCATATCTTCTGGCCAAATAAGATCTCCAATGAAGACCTGCTGTCTTGCTGTAAGCAGGACGGCATGGCCACGATGATCATGAAAAGACACTGGCGATGGATATGACGTGCTAAGAAGAGAGAATGGATAAAGACAGCCCTTCATTAGACACCCAATGGAAAGAGGAATTGAGGCTGGACAAAGACAACCTGGCGCAGAAAAGTGGGACAAGAAATGAGTGTGTGCGACGAACAACCGTTTAAGTCCAAAAAAACAAAAAATGAGATAACCATGTGGCATTAATTGTATGTGTGAACTTTGTATACAGAAACAGTTTGGGGATATTTTTGCGCGACCAAGAGCCCGCATTTTAAACGTTAAAATAGCATCACGCGGAAAAACCGTCTATGTCCACAATGAAGAATGGAGATGCCGCTTGGTGTCATGTCCGCTTCGGACATCAAAAGGCAAACCTCGGCAAAAAAAAAGAGAGCCGACATGACCAAATGGAAGGACAGAGTAAGGAAGGCTTTGAGGGATGCTGGAAAACCATATTTGACTCGAAGAGGAGAACAAAAACCAGGGAAAAATCCACCGAAAGACGTGAGTGGAAGAACCGTATATGTGATGTGACTTTTCTAAAAAAAACGACAAGGTGCACTATTGGAGCTATCTAAACATACATTGTATAATATTTAGCTATGATGTATGTCTGCATTGTATTTATTTATTTATTTATATATTGTTTTTTGTTAATAATTCATTGTTATTGTCTGTACTGTAAGAAGGTCTATGTATTGTACATTGTTCATACTGTATTTTCTGTTTTTAAATAATAATAATAACAATAAGCTTGAAATAAATGCTTAATATTAACCTGAAGTTTCTGTTACTGTAGTAAAACTAAGATAAAGGAATCAGATCTTTAGTGGTTTAAAGTGATATGATGAACTGGAGTTATACTGTTATTCCACACTAACTGGACATACACCGTTCTTCCACATTTCATGAATATAAATCACAGTAACTTTTGATTTTTAATACTGACACTGAAAAATGTTATCTCCTTAGAATTGAGAAGCTTTTGTTGTGTATTTTCAAGTAAAATAAAAATATATAATATAATGTTCACAATCCAAATGAAAAAAATCTTATTACTCAAAATTTAAAAATATGGACTTGTATGGTTCTTCGTCTCAAGGCCTCAATTAAGAAATAGCAATCACAATTGGGGCACGTTAGACGTTCTGGCCCATTGATAATCAAAAGTGGAGAGACTTTGTTGCTGCCATATGTGGTTTCAGCGTCATGATTAGTAAGTAGTACTCAAACACAGAACAGAAAACAAGAAACACAAGTTCAAGGTAAGGAAACTGAAAGTGAACTTGAGCTGCCGCGTCACATTTCCTTCCGTGACGTCTGTACTGGAAGAAAATACAAAGCCGTCAAGTCCTGTCTGATGTGTCTGAACTCTTACTGTCAGAATCACCTTCAACAACATGAGAGTTTGTTCAAAGGAAAGAAGCACAATTTGACTGATGCCACTGGACGACTGCAGGAGATGATCTGCCAGAAACATGAGAAGATCCTTGAGGTTTTCTGTCGCACTGACCAGAAATGTATATGTGTGTTGTGTACGATGGATGAACATAAAAACCACAACACTGTATCAGCTGCAGAACAGAGGACAGAGAAACAGGTATTTAACATTAGTGATCAAGTTAATACTCAGATTAGTGATCCAATAGTCTATTTTCTATGCAGAGCTACAGCTTCAGTACACAAAACACAGAAACACTGTCAGTGTGAGCCTCTACATCAGGTTCTCTTTTATAATACTGACACTTACAGAGTAAAACTGGCTTTATGCTCATTCATGTCTGATTATTGTAACAAAATGATTTAGTGTCAGTAGTTTTCTGTGACATTCACTATCATCCGTTTGTCCTGCAGAAGCAGCTGAAGGAGACACAGAAGACGTTCCAGCAGAGAATCCAGCAGAGAGAGAAAGATGTTCAGCAGCTGAGAGAGGCTGTGGAGTCTCATAAGGTGAGTCTGGAGAAGAAGAGAAGTTTGTCTCAGTCTCAGTTCAGACTCTCTTGTCTCTTTCAGTCCCACTGAAGCCTGAATCACTGTGTGTCCTAACAGCGCTCTGCACAGACAGCAGTGGAGGACAGTAATAGGATTATTACTGAGCTCATCCGCTCTATTGAGAAAAGCCGCTCTGAGCTGATACGGCTGATCAGAGATCAGGAAAAGCAAGCAGTGAGTCGAGCTGAAGAACGACTGGAGCGACTGGAGCAGGAGATCAATGATCTGAGGAGGAGAGACACTGAGCTGGAGCAGCTTTCACACACACAGGATCACATCCAGTTCCTGCAGGTAACAGATCTACAAGCTCTAGTCTAGAAATGTTCATTTTTATGCTAAACACACATATAAAAACAAAAACTTTTATTGCTTGCAATAGATATGTGAATGAATGATTAGGATAACTTGGAAATCACTCTCAGTATCAGAGTCAAATACCAGATTCTGTAGCTCTAATATAATTGAATGACTATAAGAATAAAGCTGTTGCTGTGAAAGTGCTGGATTGAGGTGAGTTACTAAAGATCAGTCAAATCTGATGTTGGTTATTGGGTGAAGTGTGGAGCCGATGAGTTTTAATTTCTGTTTTCTGTAGAGTTTCCAGTCTCTCTCAGCACCTCCTGAATATAAAGACAGAAATTGCAATCTCCTTGCTTCTGATGGTCTAAGAAAATCTGTCAATCAGCTGAAAGCCAAACTGGAGGATTTCTGCAAAGAGGAGCTCAAGAATATCTCAGACAGAGGTAAAGTCCTGGAGATTGATCTGCTCTCAGAAACGAGTCCATCATCATCTCATATCATGGAGAACATCATATTAGAAATGTCTTAGGAATGGATGCAGGATCATGAGAATCACACTGTTCATGTCTGTTGATTTCCACAGTCACATCCACCAACATTGCTCTCTGGACCAGGAATGACTTCCTACAATGTAAGTCAGTAAGAAAACAAACAGAAAAACTCACTGAGTGTGTTCATGTTCTTACTGTAGAAGGTGAAAGAAGAGTTTTCTAATTGCTGATGTAAATGATGATTTGCACAGGATATCTGCTCATCTGTACTGAGACACTGATGATACACTGAACATGAAGAGTTCAGCTACATGAAAAGTTCAAACAGATTCATAATTCCTGATTCTGATGTGTTTTATCTCCATCAGATTCCCATCAGCTCACTCTGGATCTGAACACAGCGCATAAATACCTCTGTTTGTCTGAGAGCAACAGAGTGATTACTAACACTGACACAGATCAGCCATATCCTGATCATCCAGACAGATTTGATTATTGGCCTCAGGTGTTGAGTAGAGAGAGTGTGTGTGGACGCTGTTACTGGGAGCTGGAGTGGAGTGGAGATGTGTGTGTATCAGTGTCATATAAGAGCATCAGCAGGAAGAGAGGTGGTACTGAGTGTAGGTTTGGAAATAATGATCAGTCCTGGTGTTTGTACTGCTCTCCCTTCAGTTACTCATTCATACACAACAACATAGTAACTGATCTAACTGTAGAGCCCGTCAGCAGTAGAATAGGAGTGTTTGTGGATCACAGTGCAGGAACTCTGTCCTTCTACAGCGTCTCTGACACAATGAGCCTCATCCACACAGTCCACACCACATTCACTCAGCCGCTCTATCCTGGGTTTAATGTTTGGTGTAGATCATCAGTAAAACTGATGAATCAGAATAGACTCATGAGAGATTCTACATAGAATGTTTTGAGTTGCATGATAAATCTGTAACAGTGAGATGTTAACGAGTTTCTTCTTTTTTCTTCATGACATTAATACTGCAACTAATCTCCTGTCAGTGAAATAACCTGAAACTGTATTCCTGTACTCATACTTGTTAAAATGCCCCGATACCAAACGATACCTTTCTCACAGGCATGACTGGAAAGTTTGTAGTTCTATTGGATTTCTCAAAAACAAGTAAAATAATGCACAAATTAATTTGTGTTGTGTTGCGTGATCTTTACTGCAGTTCACTTTAGCACACACATCGTTAGGATTAAAAGGTAATCGTCAATAGGCTTATAAAACAAAAAGTATAGGGGCATTCACTATTAACAACATTTATTTTTAAACGTCAAGCATACATGACTTTATGGCAAAAGCCTGTGTGAAATGCATTAGTCTATACGTGTCCCTCTCATTCTGCAACAATACAAATAGAATAGGAATAGTGAATGAGGACTGACTTCAAACACAACACAGGAGAGTCACTTTCCCAGAGTTTGATCTCTAATTAAACACAAGTGAATCAAGGTCTTTGCTTAGGGGCAGTTGTGGCCTAATGGTTAGAGTCTCAGACTTGTAATTTGAAGGTTGTGGGTTTGATTTCTTAGTACTGACAAGAAAAGTGAGAAAGGCACCAAACCCCAATTGCTCCTCGAGCAAAAAATGCTGCCCAATGCTCTGTGTGTGTGTTCATTACTCACTGTGTGCACTTGGATGGGTTAAATACAGAGGATAAATTCCATTTATTGGCTACCATACTTGGCCTACACATCACTATCACTATCACGTTACTTTGGTTGAAACAAAACTCTACGGAAGCAGGACCCTGAAGACCTTACAGACCTTAGCCTTGTAGTAGATATTTCATTATCAGAGTTTAGTTTGATCTGAATTAAATGCACCTGAATCAACTAGTTAAGGTCTTTGCGTTTACTTAAATATGAGCCAAGTGTATAAAGACTAAAATCAGCAGTAAAGAGTAACCTGCTTTACAGACTTGAAGACAAACCACTTTTACACGCATCAAACACAGAAACAGGAAACACGTGAGTTCAGGGAAAAAGAAACTTGGTG
Source organism: Garra rufa (assembly GCF_049309525.1). Lineage (NCBI taxonomy): Eukaryota > Metazoa > Chordata > Actinopteri > Cypriniformes > Cyprinidae > Garra > Garra rufa. The sequence continues at coordinate 1,537,289 of NC_133369.1, read as the reverse complement.
GTTGAGCTGTTGTGTGTTCGGGTCTGAACTCTTACTGTCAGAATCACCTCGAACAACCTGAGAGTTGGTTTAAAGGAAAGAAACACAAAGTGACTGATGCCACTGGACGACTGCAGGAGATGATCTGCCAGAAACATGAGAAGATCCTTGAGGTTTTCTGTCGCACTGACCAGAAATTTATATGTGTGCTGTGTACAATGGATGAACATAAAAACCATGACACTGTATCAGCTGCAGCACAGAGGACAGAGAAACAGGTATTTAAAACTAGACACTAGTAAAATATTGCTGAATGCTCCTTAACCATTGTACAACCGTACAAATGGTACTCAACTACCATTCTGTACCTTATTATGAATATAAACCATTAGTTCTAGACACTGCAGAGCAAAGCAGCACCTTACATCTGTGTTTGGAAATAAATGTTGTGAATCAGAGTTTGTTTTCTGTCATTTAGAGAAATGCATCAATGCACAGATGAGCCGATCTGCAGTAATTTTTACAAAATGCTAACATGTAAATGGTTATGTAACACATCTCATTAAATGACAAAATTCTTAAGTTGCATTTTTTGTTGACTAATTATTTTCATATAATTTTATACTACATTTTTGGACGGATTCCCCCAACCAGCTACATGCCAAAACTCTGTAAACAGACAAATGACCTGGCTTCAAATCATATTTTGCATTCTTCATTTTACATCAAATCACACAGGGAATATATAACTCTATATAAAAACCTGCAATAATTAATCATTTATCTTCCCATGCAGAACTGAACACATGTAAGCCAACTCATGGAGCACTCTGAATAATGTGCAGAAAAAAGATATAGACTCACAAGCATGCTTTAACTGTTCATTTTAGCTCCAATCTAAAGACGTTTTATTAATTTGTTCCCGTGGTTTAAAATCCATAATTTCAGTTTAATTGTGAATAGCCTAAAAAAAACAAATGAACAACTAAAAGTGTATGAAGCACATTATTATTTTTAGGCTATTATTATTTACATTTGCATTTAATCATTTTGCAGACGCTTTTATCCAAAGCGACTTACAATTGGGGAATACATAGAGTGATTCATCTTAATGAGGCAAACAGACACAGGAAGTGCTCGTAACACCAAGTTTCAGATATTGTTCAACCAGGTACCAGCTAGAAAGTAAAGGAACAAATTAAGAGAAAGACCAAGTGTTTTTTTAAATTAAGATGAAATCAAATTGTGTTGAAAGAGATGCATTTTTAGCTTTCGCTTGAAGATTGTCAGGGAGTCAGTGGTACGGATAGAGGTAGGAAGGTCCTTCCACCAGCCAGGAACAGTGTACAAAAAAGTTCTGGCAAGTGATTTTGTGCCCGTTTATGGTGGTACCACGAAGCATCGTTCACAAGCGAATATCAGACTTCTGGAGGGAATGTAGATTCGTAGAATTGAGCGGAAGTAGGCAGGCGCATATAGCCTGTGGTTGTTCTGCATGCAAGCATCAATGTCTTGAACTTGAACTGGTGGCCAGTGCAAGGAGATAAAGAGAGGAGTAACATGCGCTCTTTTTGGCTCGTTGAAGACCAGTCGTGCTGCTGCATTCTGAATCATTTGTAGAGGTTTGATTGAGCATGATGGAAGTCCAGCCAGAAGAGCATTGCAGTGGTCTAGCCTAAAAATGACAAGGGCCTGGGCAAGGAGTTGTGCAGCATGCTCTGTTAGAAAGGTCCTAATCTTTCTGATGTTATGCAGTGCAAACCTGCAAGATTGAGCAATCAATGTGGTCTTTGAAGGTCAGCTGGTCATCAAAGACTACACCAAGATTTCTGACTTGAGTTGATGGGGTAATTGTAGAAGAACCTAACTAGATGGTGAAGTCATGCTGTAGATGGGATCACAAGAAGCTCAGTCTTTGCCAGATTGAGCTGGAGGTGATGTTCTATCATCCATGGCGAGATGTCCACCAGGAAGCCTGAGATCCAAGCAGCTACTGTTGGATCATCTGCTTGAAATGAGAGATGTCTGTCTGTCATCAGCATCTAGGTGAAGCCATGTGTCTGTATGATTGGACTCAGTGATCTAGTATATATAGAAAAGAGGAGAGGTCCAAGAACTGATCCCTGAGGAACCCCAGTGACCAGTTGATGAGTTTTAGATACCTCCCCTCCCCAGGCCACCCTGAAAGACCTACCAGTGAGATAGGATTCAAACCAGCGAAAAAGGGAACCCCTGTGATGTCCATTGATAAGATGATTGACAGTGTCAAAAGCAGCAGATAGAGCTAGCAAAATAAGAACTTTTGAATTGTAATCAGCTTTTGCAATCCACAAGGCTTCAGTGACTGACAGTAGTGCAGTCTCAGTTGAATGGTCACTCCTGAAACCTGACTGGTTAGGGTCAAGATTGCTGTTCTGTAAAAGAAACAATGATACTTGTTTGAAAACACCTCTTTGAAGGGTTTTTGCTATGAATGGACTTCTCAGCCGAGGCCAAAATGCTGGGAACAGATCGTAGGGAAAAAGCAGAAATGAAATCTGTTTTATTGACAGCAGACTGACAATTCCAGAGACCAACAGAAAAGGCAAGAGGTGTAATAGAGGATGTGCAGATAGGAAGTAAGTGAGCAAGATTGCGTTGCCGTATCTTGGTATTAGAGTGTGGTTGAGTGACAAACTGGAATGTATTGGAAACACATGATAGAGGAGGAAAAGAGAGGACAGAGAAAAGAGAGTGTGTTAAGAGAAGATAAAGGAGTATCTTTTCCACGACTTTAACCGACCAACGACACGGACAACACACTTGAACATACACATGATTTTATCAACATCAATTACTGCGTTATTTACATTAATCAGACACACAGTTACCAAACAGGCATTATAACCCTGGGGAGGCTGCCACTGCAAGTGCTATTACTATTTACTCTATCACACCAAAACGCGTCATTCTGTACATGCATTTTCAGATCAAATGAAGCAATCCAAAACAGTGAATCTAAACTAGATCTTTTAGTACCAGCAGTTTTATTAGATATTTACTATCACCCGTTTGTCCTGCAGAAGCAGCTGAAGGAGACGCAGAAGACGTTCCAGCAGAGAATCCAGCAGAGAGAGAAAGATGTTCAGCAGCTGAGAGAGACTGTGGAGTCTCATAAGGTGAGTCTGGAGAAGAAGAGAAGTTTGTCTCAGTCTCAGTTCAGACTCTCTTGTCTCTTTCAGTCCCACTGAAGCCTGAATCACTGTGTGTCCTAACAGCGCTCTGCACAGACAGCAGTGGAGGACAGTGAGAGGATCTTTACTGAGCTCATCCGCTCCATTGAGAGAAGCCGCTCTGAGCTGATACGGCTGATCAGAGATCAGGAAAAGCAAGCAGTGAGTCGAGCTGAAGAACGACTGGAGCGACTGGAGCAGGAGATCAATGATCTGAGGAGGAGAGACGCTGAGCTGGAGCAGCTTTCACACACACAGGATCACATCCAGTTCCTGCAGGTAACAGAGATCTAAAAGAACAGTATCATAGTGGACTTGAGCCAGATCCTGCTGTGACAGTAGACTTACAGAGACACATTTCATGAGTGTCCTTTTATATAATCATCAGTCAGATTTCTCTTCTGATTGTCTTCTTTTGAAAGAGATGCTGTCTTAGGATATATTTAGCTGTCAAACACCACTAGTGCCACCAACAGTTCAAAACTTCACAGAAATTTCAACTTTTTACCAAATTTTTCCATCTGATTTATAATATTATATATATCAAATCTGATGTTGGTGAAGGTTATTGGGTGAAGTGTTGAGCCGATGAGTTTTGATTTCTGTTTTCTGTAGAGTTTCCAGTCTCTCTCAACACTTCCTGAATCTACAGACGGAAATGATTATCCCTTCACTCCTCTTATACCCTTTGATGATCTGAAAGAATCTGTCCGTCAGCTGAGAGACAAACTGGAGGATTTCTGCAAAGAGGGGCTCAAGAATATCTCAGACAGAGGTAAAGTCCTGGAGATTCATCTGCTCTCAGAAACGAGTCCATCATCATCTCATATCATGGAGAACATCATATTAGAAATGTCTTAGGAATGGATGCAGGATCATGAGAATCACACTGTTCATGTCTGTTGATTTCCACAGTCACATCCACCAACACTGCTCTCTGGACCAGAAACAACTTCCTACAATGTAAGTCAGTAAGAAAACAAGCAGAAAAAATCACTGAGTGTGTTCTGCTGTAGAAGGTGAAAGAAGAGTTTTATTGCTGATGTAAATGATGATTTGCTCAGGATATCTGCTCATCTGTACTGAGACACTGATGATACACTGAACATGAAGAGTTCAGCTACATGAATGAAAATATCAAACAGATTCATAATTCCTGATTCTGGTGTGTTTTATCTCCATCAGATTCCCATCAGCTCACTCTGGATCTGAACACAGTGAATAAACACCTCCTTCTGGCTGATAACAACAGAAAGATTACTATTATCAGTTTCACACCCCAGTCTTATCATAATCATCCAGATAGATTTGATGCGTGGCCTCAGGTGTTGTGTAGAGAGAGTGTGTGTGGACGCTGTTACTGGGAGCTGGAGTGGAGTGGAGATAAAGGTGTGTTTATATCAGTGTCATACAAGAGCATCAGCAGGAAGGCACAGGGTGATGAGAGTGGGTTTGGATATAATGATCAGTCCTGGAGTTTGTACTGCACTCCCTTCAGTTGCTCATTCACACACAATAACATAAAGACTGTTCTCCCTGTGAAGTCCATCAGCAGTAGAATAGGAGTGTTTGTGGATCACAGTGCAGGAACTCTGTCCTTCTTCAGCGTCTCTGACACAATGAGCCTCATCCACACAGTCCACACCACATTCACTCAGCCGCTCTATCCTGGGTTCAGTGTTTCTCTTGGATCATCAGTGAAACTGTGTTAATGAATCAGAATACAGATCTGGCCATTTAAAATGCGCGCGGGAAGTAAAGTGGTCTCGCGTGACGCCGGTGTATTCCAAGGGAACACGGAAAATACAATGACATAGGAAAGACATGATCAGTAGGGGGCAGTCATGTAAAGCACTGAACTGAAGCGGCAGCAAACATCGCTCTAAGCCCGAATGACTCGTTTGTACGGTGACCTGGAGAGGACATCTTCTTCGGACATTATTCGTTTATATTCGTTAATTTTCCTATCATTTCGATCTCTTTTAACATTCAGAATCGAAATGATAAATGCTGACATGCCATTAAAGCTTTGATTAAGCTACATGGCTGAGATTTT
>NC_133369.1:1505569-1531542 GCF_049309525.1 Garra rufa | reverse complement strand
AGTCAGGGCATGGTGCTAAAGACACATACCAAGTTTCGTAATGATATGCCAATGCGTCAGTAAAATATAGCATTTTACATTAAATTTCAAAATGGCTGACACCCAAAATGGCTAACATGGATTGCCAAAATTGAGTATGGTTTGATTCAGCTAAATCTAAAAAAAATTTGTTTTGTGATTTTTGGAAAAACCTTTCAAAAGCTATAAGCAAAAAAAATTTTTTTTTTCGTATTTCCTGACCACTAGGTGGCACTGTGCCGAAACTATGCAGGTAGCCTCAGGTCATGGTTGTTATAACACACACCAAATTTGGTCTCAATAGGCAAAACCATTGCGGAGATATAGCCTCACATCCATTTTGCGTGCTTTTTGCAGAATTCGTTTGCATGTTTTACGAGAACGGTTTGACTAATCAACTTGAATTAAATAACTTTTTGTCAGCATGGTCTGAAGATGATCTGAGCCAATTTTGGTGAAAATCAGACAAACCATCTAGGATGAGTTACAATTTCCAATCATGAGCCAAGGAATCAGAGGAAAAAATAATTTTCCTTCTAGACCTTACAGTTCAAAAGTTATTAGCATAAATGAGAGAGCAATTTTGGACAGTTGGTGGCGCTACAGGAATTGCCTTAGAGACCAAATTTCATAATTTTCCCACAAGTGGTTCTATGGGCTGCCAAAGACTCAAGAGCGGAAGAAATAGAAGAAGCTGAGGAGGAAGAATAATAACGCCAACTATACAGTATATAACCATATATATAACCTTCCAACTCAGAAAAGAGTACAGTTGTCTGAAACAGTACTCTGATTATCTTTCCAGGATTTTCCAGGTTTAAACCTGACAAGCTTTGTCAAATCCAGTCACACTGAAGCTGTATCTGGTTTACTGTGAGTTTCTTTGGATGAAAGCGGCTGGTAAACGAGTGGCAGGACTCGCTGTCAATCACTCCTGAAATGTCAACGGCAGTGAAGTTGTCCTTTCACTAGCGGTCCCGCTGGGCAGAAGGTCACCAGATGCCCTCGAACGGCTAAAACAACGACCACCCACATGCAGTAATTAATTCCCCCCGCCAGAGCGGAGCGGCTTCACTTTCACAGATCAAATCTCAGGAGTGTCTGCAAGCAAAGTTATGTGAGGTCAAGCCGGGTCGACTCAACTCAACTCAACTCTGTAGAGCTGAAAGACACATGCACCAAGCCTGAAACACTTCAGATGTCCTGTTGGGTTGTAAAGAACAGGCTGACAGAGACATCCATTTCAAACTCCATCAGAACAAAATAAGCTGAAAGGAGGAAAATAAAACACTATTTTCTCAACTTTATTCTCTAGTGTCACTGCTGGCCAGTGAGTGGACATGTGAAGTACATCATTTGAATGGAAAGAATGTCTCCTTTTCTATATTTACTAGATCATTATCATGCCAATGCGATAATGCCAGTCTATTATGTTCTCAAACGCTCTGCAAATTATCTTTAATGTCAATTCACTGGAAATGGAGAGACTAATTAATTTCAATGAACCTGAATGACTTATGAAATGATATTGAGTTATTAGGTCAAAAATAAAGATTCTCCTCTGTCTGTCTTCATTAATGCATTAGATGATAAGAGGATTAGAAGAACAATGGTTCAAAATTATTAAAAAACAGTGACTTTTCAACATGGATGTAAGTTGATACTTAAATGAAAGAATGGTGAAATTGGTGAAAGAATTTGACTCAGCTTTCCATTGATGTATGGTTTGTTAGGATAGGACAATATTTGTCTGAGATACAACTATTTGAAAATCTGAGGGTGCAAAAAAAAAAATCTAAATGGTGAGAAAATCAGCTATAAAGTATTCCAAATTAAGTTTTTTGCAATGAACATTACTAATCAAAAATTAAGTTTTGCTATATTTACAGTAGGAAATTTACAGAATATTTTCATGGAACATGATCTTAATATCCTAATGATTTTCGGCAAAAAAAAGAAAATCTTTTTTCAATGTGGGGAAACAAATTAAATACTTAAAAATCAGACATTATGCCAAAAATCATCAGGATAGTACGTAAAGATCATGTTCCATGAATATATTTTGTAAATTTCCCACTGTAAATATATCAAAACTTAATTTTTGATTAGTAATATGCATTGCTAAGAACTTCATTTGGACAACCTTAAAGTTGATTCTCAATATTTAGATTTTGTTGCACCCTCAGATTCCAGGTTTTCAAATAGTTGTATCTCAGACAAATATTGTCCTATCCTAACAAACCATACATCAATGGAAAGCCTATTCTTTTTTTTAACACATGATATATACATCTCAATGCCATAGAAGAACCATTCAGTCAGAGGTTCTTTAAAGAACCATCTCTTTCTTACCTTTTTGATAATCAGAAGAACCTTCTTTCGCCACAAAGAACCTTTTGTAAAACAAAAAGGTTATTTAGATGTTAAAGGTTCTTTATGGAAGCATTTAGACAAAAAAGGTTCTTTGGCACCACGAAGCACCTTTATTTTTAACAGTGTGTATACATACATACATACATACATATACACACGTGCGTGTGTGCGCATGTTCCATGCATCTGTAATGAGAACAGACATTTCAATTCTAATGTCAAACAGCTCACTATAATGTCAGCACGTGTGTGAGACGATAGACCTGTCTATATTAATACGGTGCAGAGGAACACAGGTAATCCTGCTGTCTGACAGCTAGTTTAACACGCCGGTCCAGCCTGCCTTCTTTAATACATCACACACACTTACAGAGCAGCTACTTGCAGCCCGCTCTCAAATTTATAGGAAAAATGAAAACTCCAATATAAACCACCATGAATAAGATACAAACCTAGAATAAAATAATGCATAATAACACTTCCTCCAGTGAAAAAGTCCATGTCCAAAATGCAGCCACATATTTGTTTAGAGCTGTTTTTGGACTGTACATGGTGCTTGATTTATCTCCCGATTCAGACAGATTCAAGTAAGTGTTATTATGAATTATGGACTCATGTTTTAGTTAAAAACGTCTTTATGATGGATTTGTTTCAGCTTTTGTCTTCTCAATATTTTAACTGATGGACTGGAATGGTCGAATTATCTACGAATTATCTACTCAACCAGGAACATAATTCTTCAGAACTGCCAAGTAAAACATACAAATTGTAATGTGGTGTAGTGGAAAAGTAGGGCTGCAACAAACAATTATTTTGATCGATTTTTTAATTTTTTTTTATTAATCGAATAACTGGCTTAAATTACAATTTTTGTATTTTATTGACAAAAATCACAATATTTCACATCGTGCCCAATGTCCTTCAAACAAACGTGCTAACTGAATGTTATAAAAAAATTGCTTAATTTATTAGACCACCGGTCGTATAAAGAGAAAAGACAAATATCTGAAGAAAAACACTATAAAAGCACTTGACTATTTTTTTTTTTTTTTTCATAGATAACCGCAATAATTATAGCATTAGAAATAGCCTACTGTTACTAAAAAGCTTACTGCATATTGGAGGACTGACCAATACAGAAAGCTAAAAAATGATTTTGGTAATCAGCAATACTGTTATTTTGGAGCAGCAGTGGCACAAACCTTACATATATTGTTAAACACCTTACATAAATGTGTTTTATTAAATTTGTTAAGCACTGTATAAAGTGAACAAAGTTTAAATCTCAACATTAAAAATGAAAAGAATAGCCTAATACATATAATAAAGACGAATAAAAACAAACTCAGTGTTAACCAACAGGTGAGAGGAATGTTCTGCAGGAACACGTGTTCATTTTGATCGAAGTCATGTTTACTGTCATTTCTTTATATAAAAGGCAGCTATGAAGTGTCTTATATTTATATATCAGATAATTACACGCTGCTATCTCTTTACCGTTCCTACTCTCCATAAATATGTGCACTACATGTTGTCTTTCAAACCTAAATTTAACATTCAACTGCATATATTTCAGCACAATGAATGTTTTTGCGTATTTTTGAGTATTAACTCCTCTCTCTGTGTTCCGGCTGTCTGACGCTTATTCAGTAAAGATTTAAACTTAACACAGACTGTCAGAATGGACTTTTATGCAAAAATGGAAATGCTTGTGTGAATTTGTGACATTTACAGATAAGGATATGACCGTAAACTGAAAGTTTTCATGCTGAGGATGCAAACGAATCTGTCAAAGCGCCTAACGCTATTAGCTTAAAGTTTAAAATAAAGAATTCTCATGTTTTGGGCAGCTTGGATCACGTAACTCTCCTGCAGGATCTCATTCTGTTTCCTCCACTATTGTTTAGATGCATTTTATCATTTAAAATTGATAATTTTGTCATTCAGTGCTGTAATTTGACACAACCCTCTGAAGTTGTACGTACACTGTGTGCGGACCCGATTAATGGATAATGAGAATCGTTGTCCATGATTTTAAGTATCAATAATAATCAATTTTATCGATTAGTTGCTGCAGCCCTATGGAACAGTGTGTATTAACACAGAGTTTAAACACAGCATTTTGTTAGTATGTAACTCGATTGTATTTTCAAATATTTAAAAACATCTGCACTGCTACATTTAAATTCAAAAAGAAACCTGCAGCAAATTCAAAAATGTAACTGATTTCAAAGCGCCACTTTTTCTGAAACATTCTTTTTTGTGATGTTTTTAGCAGCTGTTTGGACTCTCATTCTGACGGCACCCATTCACTGCAGAGGATCCATCGGTATAAGATGGAATGACATTTCTACAACACTGTAAAAACTATTTGTTGAGTCAACTTAAAATAATTTGTTACCTGGCTGCCTTAAAATTTTAAGTTCAGTCAACTCAAAGTTTAGACAACTTGAAATGTTAAGTTGTACTAAGTGACAACTTAAAATTTTAAGTTGAATCAACTCAAAAAATCTAAGGCAGCAGGGTAACAAATTATTTTAAGTTGATTCAACAAATTGTTTTTTTTTTTAGTTTTTCTTTTTTACAGTGAATCTTCTATCTGATGAAGAAACAAACTCATCCTAATCTTGGATGGCCTGAGGATGAGCATATTCTCAGCAAATGTTCATTTTTGGTTGAACTACTACTTAAATTGTCCTATAAGATTCACCACAAAGAACAGCACAAACAACAAGTTTTGCATAAGAATAGACTCAAGTAATTTAATTTTAGTCTCCTCTATAGCTTCGGAAAATCTCCAAACATTAATTTCATAGCACTAAACTCTAAGACAAACATCTGAGACAAAGCTCATACAGGAAACAGCTGACAGAAACATATTCTAGCTCTTCATCCTTTAACCCATATCAATTTAATCTAAAGTCTCCAACCACAATAATGAGCAAAACAAACAGATTTCTCTCCGATTTGGCCTCTTTCATGTGTGGCAGCTGTGCATGATGGGATTGGAAATGCATCACAGGCGTAAAGTGGATATTAACCTTGACGTAATGAGTTTATCTCCAGCTGAAAACAGCCAAATAGAGGTGAAATGAAACGCACAAACGCAAGCGTGCGACTCTAAACAGCAGCATCTCTCTCTCAGGAAGCAGAATGTCAAGGAGAAGGTCAGAAGTGCTGGCCTCTCTTTCACTCGCAGCGTAAAGCAGTCTGGCCTTTGGAAAGCAGTAATGAAGGATAATCTCTGAAAGAAGTCTTAGATATCGATGCTGGCCAGATGAACAGCCGCAGGTCGCTCAGGAAGGAGGAATGGGAAAACAAGGCAGGAATGAAAATATCAGTGTCAGAGAACAGTTACGAGCTGCCAGATGCCCTGCGCTCCCCCGGATTCATCAAGCGCCCACCTGACAAAGAGGAAACACAAACAACACGCACCAGCCAAAGCCTAATTAGACAGAAGGGGGGGATCGAGACGGGGCCAAATCGAACAATCAGCATTTCTGAACAAAGACGTCCTTCATTCAAGGACTCAAGGACGCAAGGACTCAACTTCTGCTCCAGTTCGAGTTCAGATTCACAGAGGTACTCTAACATCAGCTTTTAAATGTGCAAAAAAGTCTGAAAAATAAAAGAAAATATGCACAACTTATAAATGGCACCTACATTTTTCACAATCATAATGCAAAATAGCCCACTGTCATGCTGAAGCAACAAAATTAAACATTTATACATTGTATATATACTCTTGAGTTTTAATGCAATGATTTTTTATTTTATTTTGCACAGTGTTTGTGAGAAACTGAATAGAATACGCATGTAAGGCTGGATTTTATTATTGTTTGTCATCAAAATAAAATTACCTATTCAACATGTATTTTAATTAAAATTGACTTGCAAGTGTTGAAGAATTAAAATACTGGTTGAATAGATTACCTTATTTTTAAGATCGAAAATGTGAAAATAAAAGGTACCTTTTTCTAAGTGAACAGAATATATAAATGTAAGGTTGGACTTTATTATTATCACCATTATTTGTTTTCATTTGTATTTATTTTTATTTAGTTGCCAGACTGAAAAAAAAAATTATAAATTACAAAATGAAGACAGAAAATATAAAAAAAACTGATACAAAATATTAATAAAACTATAAGAGTATCTAAAATTAAACTAAATGAAAAAAAAAAAAAAAAAAAAAATTATATATATATATATAATATATATATATATATATATATTTTTTTTTTTTTTTTTTTTTTTACCATTTTCATTCCTAAAAATTTAATTATATATTCAATGAGTAATATAAAATATTAATAAAAACTATAACAGTATCTAAAATAAAACTAAATAAAAAAATAAACACTTTTTTGTCCATTTTCATTAATTATATATTCAATGTGTGACACAAAATATTAATTAAACTATAACAGTTTCTAAAATTAAACTAAATGAAAAAAAAAAAACCATAACATTATTTTTTTCTGTTTTGATTCTTACAAATTAAATTTGTTGAAATCTATTCAATTAGGGTTTTTTTTCCCCGATTTCCCTAATGCAACATATCTGAGTAGGAATAGGATATATTAATATAGGATTGGATTTTATTATGATCACCATTGCTTATTTTTTATTTATCTATTTATTCTTTGCCAAGGCAACATTTCTCATTTTAATTTAGTTTAACTTGATTAATTAAAATAAAGTAAACTAAAAATATATTTAAAAAATAAATAAATAAAAATTGTCATGTGGTGTAACTGCCATCATCAGGAACTGTGAAATACGCATTAAAAAGAACAGTGTGTATTAACACAGAGTTTAAATACAGCATTTTGTTATTATGTAACTAGATTCTATCTTCAAATATTTAAAATCATCTGCACTGCTACATTTAAATTCAAAATCTGCACCTGCAGCAAATTCAAAAATGTAACTGACATCAAAGAGCCACTGATTCCCAAACATTCTCTTTGTGTTCCATTTAAAAAGTAACATTTTTGGAATGACATGAGGGTGAATAAATAACGACAGAATTCACATTTTCAGTTTAACCAGTCCTCAAACAGGAAAACCCACAAACAAACTCAAACAAAGAGACTCTGATGTTCTTTGTTTTTACTCACACAAGCAGACAGCTACTGATCGATAAAGCCGTTTCCCCCTGGTTCTGTCATTCCCCTCTGCAAATACGTTTGGCCGCTGACCCTCACGGCCCGCGGGCGTCCGTCTCACCCACGAACCCCGGGCCGCTTGCTCTATTCATCTCAGTAATTGTCTGTATGAATTATTTACCTGACTCTGAGGGTGAATATGAATCCATTACTCTCTGCTTCAATTATCAGAGCGGACATTATGGGAAATGACAGCAGAAATGATTACAGGATTCATGAGATGTAATATGCATGACCTCACAGAGTTGTGTACATTCATCTATCACTCCATATCTTTGTATTCATGGACAATTTTTCTTTATCCGGCGCCCGAGGCATTAAACGGAGAGAAAAGCAAAGCGGAGACAAAGAAAGGGCCCTTACCAGAAATATCCTCTCCAGCTGATCCTGGATGTCCTTCATGCCCGGGAATGCCGCCACTCCCTGGATCATTTCCACGAAGATGCATCCGACACCCCTGGAAAACAAACAAACAGAGCTGACTCTCTAACCTTCAGAAAGTGAAACTGTGATTTGTGCATGAATATCACAATCTGAACAGATTTGAATGATTTTTGAACATTTTACTAAAATAAACAGAGCAATTCAACATTTCAGAATCAGAACAAGTGTTTATATCAGGGATTCTCAAAATTTTTGTCAGCTAAACCCCTTTGAGCTCAAATATTTACTTCAGAAACTTGAAATAAAAAAATATAAATGTTGACTAAAATCAAACATTTACAAATTTTAACTCAATTTATTTCAGCTAGTTTTCAGGGTAAACCTTTTAATTTTGATTTACTTGATATGGTAAAATAACAAAAACAAACTGATATAATTAAAATAATAGACATTTAAAAACAACAACAAGAAAAAAATAATAACAATGAAACAAAATATTAAAATAATATAATTCCAAATATATATTAAATATAGTATTTAGAAAACAAAATAAATTAGTAATTCAACTAGAATAAAAATGTAATAATAATTTATTACTAATAAATAAACTATTAAATTAATTATATTAGTAAAGAAAAAAATCTAACTAGAAATAGCATTTTAAAATATTTAATATAATATTTAGCAAACAGATAATATTATTAACTCAACAAGAATACAAATAAAATAATATTATTAATAATGTATTACTAATAAATAAATAAATAAATTATATTTGTAAGGGAAAATAATTCTACCTAAAAATAGCATTTTAAAATATTAAATAATCACATTTAGCAAATAGAATATATTAGTAATTTAACAAGAATAAAAATGAAATATTATTGTTAATAATGTAAAACTAATAAATAAACTATTAAATTCATTCTATTTGTAAAGAAAAACATCTAACAAAAAATTGCATATATTGCAATATATTAGTAACTAAACAAAAATAAAAATTAAATATTATTATAAATAATTTATTACTAATAAAGTATTAAATTAATTATATTTGTAAAGAAGAAAATCTAAAAAAAGAGCATTTTAAAATGATTTAAAAAAAGAAATAATTTACTACTAATAAATAAGCTATTAAATTAATTCTAGTAGTAAAGAAATAAAAACAAACTAAAATATAGTATTTTAAAATATTAAATATATTTAGCAAATAGAATATATTAGTAACTCAACAAGAATAAAAATGAAATATTATTCTTAATTATTTATGACTAATATATAACCTACTAAATAATTCTAGTTGTAAAGAAATAAACTAAAATATAGATTTTAAAATATTAAATATATTTAGCAAATCGAATATATTAGTAACTCAACAAGAATAAAAATGAAATATTCTTAATAATTTATGACTAATAAAGAAACAAATTAATTAGATTTGCAAAGAAATAAAATCAAACTGAAACATAGTATTTTGAAAAATTAAATATAACATTTAGCAAACGGAATATATTAGTAATTAAATAAAAATAACAAAATAAAGTAAACTGTGACATTTTACACCCCAAAATACTTTTTTATCTGTTATCCCGCTCATTGAGAGACAATTAAAGTTATATAAAAACACTGCTATAGTTTTGGCTTCAGTTGTAGTTTCAGTTAACTATAATAACCCTGGTAAATATAATGTAAAGCCATGAGAGGCAGTGAGCGTGTGGCACATTCTGGTGTGTTTCAGCGTCTCCGTTTGTCAGCATGCAATTGTTTCCTGACACTTTCTAGTCCAGCGAACACAGGCCACAAGAGCCACACAAACACACACCAGCAGTAAAAACGCAACCAGCCTTTACAGAATCAGTCCATCAGTCTCCATAACAGAGCATTTCAAATGTGGATGTGATGTGAATTTGCATCTGGATCTGACTGGCAGGCGGCTGATAAGATGTCAGCTTACAGTCGAGTAGAGAGACGAGCGTGTGCTAATCCTCATCCCGACTGACGCCGCAACAGAGAACACCTCTGCACATGAGCGTCCACCTGCAGCCGTGTGGAAATGACCCTCTGGACCACAACACCTGCTCCTGCTTTCCTCTCTGTAATTGCCAGCGGTGCTGCAGCTGCGGTCCTGAGAGCGGCGCGGGCCTCCTTACGCCTCATTTCTCAGCACAGCAGCTCCTCCCACCTCTTTAGACCGGCAGACCCCGGATACGGACCACTAACTCTCAATCTTTATTTACGGTGAGACATTAAGGGCAAAATCATCGTTTTTTTGTGCTATTTTGCTTTCATAACATATTTTCTTTCAGACTAGTGAAAAGAAAACATGCAAAATACACATTTAAGTGTCTGTGGATTTCAATTTCAATACGTACAGTTGAAGTCAAAAGTTTAAATACACCTTGCAGAATCTGCAAAACTTTTATTATTTTACCAAAATAAGCGGGATCATGCAAAATGCATAATAAGAATACAATATTTCACATAAAAGACATTAACATATACTCCACAAGAGAAAATAATAGTTGAATTTATAAAAATGACCCCATTCACATCTGTGTTTTGTTGTTGTTGTTTAGTGATAGTTGTTCATGACTCCCTTGTTTGTCCTGAACAGTTAAAAAGCTTGCCGGTCTTCAGAATAATCCTTCAGGTCTAACAAATGCTGTGTTTTTTTCTGCATTTTTTGTGTATTTGAACTCTTTCCAACAATGGCTGTATGGCAAGACATTACTGGCAAAACCATTGTTTTTTGATGCTCCAGAAGAAAAAAAAAAACATGCATTGAGAGCTGAGGGTGAAAACTGTTGAAAGGATTGAGAGTGTGTAAATTTTTCTTATTTTGCCTAAATATCTTCTTTTTTTTTTTCTTTTATTACTGACTTTCAGAAGCTACAGAAGATACTTGTATGTTTCCCAGAAGACAAAATAAGTTAAATTTTACCCTGATCTTCAAATTCCAAAAGTTTTCACCCCCGGCTCTTAATGCATGTTTTTTCCTTCTGGAGCATCAGTGAGTGTTTGCACCTTCTGTAATAGTTGCATATGAGTCTCTCAGTTGTTCTCAGTGTCAAAAGATGGATCTCAAAATCATACAGTCACTGTTGGAAAGGGTTCAAATACACAAAAATGCTGGAAAACCAAAGAATTTGTGGGACCTGAAGGATTTGTTTGACTGTTCAGGACAAACAAAGGACTCATGAACAACTATCACTAAATAAAAAACACAGCCGTGGATCATTCAGGTAGCAACACAGTATTAAAAATCTCTTTTGTGTGAAATATCTTATTCAGGTCAGTACTAAATAAACAATAACATGCATTTTGCATGATCCCTCTTATTTTAGTAAAATAATTAACAATTTGCAGGTTCTCCAACAGATTCTTCAACTGTATTCTTAAAGGCACTGAGTTTGTTTCTCCACTTCAGCAGCACAATGTGCTTGTTTTCTGTCTTTTGACAGTATTTTCTGATTTATGAAGCGATAAAAGGAGAAATCCAAAATCCAGTCTGGAAAAACCTAAAACTAATAAAATCAAACAATTTTGAACCTGGCTTTATCCAATTTCAGATTTGTGACCATGGACCACAAAACCAGCCATAAGAGTCCATTTTTTGAAACTGAGATATATACATCATCCAAAAGCTGAATAAATAAGCTTTTCATTGATGTATGAAGTTCCTAGTAATGCATATTACTAATCAAAAATTAAGTTCTGATATATTTATGATAGGAAATGTACCAAATATCTTCATGGAACATGATCTTTACTTGATATCCTAATGAATTTTGGCATAAAAGAAAAATAATAATAATTTTGACCTATTCAATGTATTTTTGGTTGGTTTCTGTTCTCTAAGCAAATTGGTGCATATTTAATTAAATAATGACTTATTTGCATATTTACACCAAAAAGTTTAGGATTGATTAACTATGGAAGTACGGTTAAAAGCTACCCTGTATTATACTGTAGTGTCTTTCCATTTGCATGCAAAATCTTCAATGTGAGTTTCGAGGATCAATATCACAGTTGCATCAAACATATTATGTGCATTTAATCAATAAGATTTACATTTAATCTGTTTGTTACGGTGAATGGTTGTGGCACATTACTATGCGCTGCATGACGCTGAGGTTTAATTTAAGGTTTGATTCTGGTCCTATTTGAATATGATTTATGATTTTAATTCCTTATGCAAATGTTGACATATGACAGATTTTATCCATGTGCATAACCAAGTTTCATTACATTAGTCTAGCATTATCATGCTCTCCGTAGCACTAGACTGAAATTGCAACTCCACATAATTTCACCCTTATTCAGGATTTTTTTTCTCCCCCTGAAAAATATCATTTATATTTCAGGATATAATTTAAACTCAATAACCAAGAGGATATCGTCGCACTTTCAATTTGACGTGTCCAAACTGAGATTACGTGACATTTTTGTGACATTTGAGTGGCATTCTGCTCATCCGCTCGCTGAGACATGAGAGCACGAGTGTGAAGGTCTTCTGGACCGGGACGGATACACACACTTATACACACACACACACACACACACACACACACACACACACACACACACACACACACAAACGAGTGTTTGGCTGTGATTCTAATGACTGTTGATTTGTGCAGCATCTGTGAAACTGCCACTCAAGAGAGGAAAACACTGCACACGCTCCACTGCACTCAGCATCGATTTACACAGAGAATGAGAGAAAAACTGCAACTAAAGGGACTATAGAAAAAGAAAGAACTTCTGTCATGAAAAATATCAGAAAAAAAGATTAACAAAAGGAGACCCTAATGTGAAAAGGCCTTGTCAAATTTAATGAGGTGCATTCTTTTAAAAGAATTATTGTCAGTGATGAAAGAAAAATACACTTTAAAGTTTCTCAGGTTTCGTTTTAAGGATGTTTAGATTAAGACAGCTTTTAGTGCTACATTAAAAAAGTTTTTAAAAATGTAAAATATTATAAGACAAAAAGTCAAAATTAAGAGAATAAAGTCAAAATAATTAGAATAAAGTCGAAATTTAAAAAAAAGTCAAAATATTTAAAGAATAAAGTCGAAATTATGAGAATAAAGTCTAAATATTTAGATAATAAAGTTAATAATACTTTGAGAAATAAGTTCAAATATTTAAAAAAATAAAGTCGAAATACTACAAGAATGAAGTCAAAATATTTATAGAATAAAGTCGAAATTTCGAAAATAAAATCGAAATATTTCAAAAATAAAGTTGAAATATTTAAAAAATTAAGTCAAAATACTATGAGAATAAAGTGAAAATATTACGAGAATAAAGTTTGAAATACTACGAGAATAAAGTCGAAATATTACGAGAATAAAGTCAAAATATTACGAGAATAAAGTCGAAATATTTCAAAAATTAAGTCAAAATACTATGAGAATAAAGTGGAAATATTACGAGAAAAAAGTTCGAAATACTACGAGAATAAAGTCGAAATATTACGAGAATAAAGTCAAAATATTACGAGAATAAAGTCGAAATATTTAAAAAATTAAGTCAAAATGCTATGAGAATAAAGTGGAAATATTACGAGAATAAAGTTCGAAATACTACGAGAATAAAGTCGAAATATTACGAGAATAAAGTCAAAATATTACGAGAATAAAGTCGAAATATTTAAAAAATTAAGTCAAAATGCTATGAGAATAAAGTGGAAATATTACGAGAATAAAGTTCGAAATACTATGAGAATTAAGTCAAAATATAAAAAAAAAATAAAGTCGAAATTATGAGAACAAAGTCGAAATATTTAAAAAATAAAGTCAAAATACTACAAGAATGAAGTAGAAATATTTAAAGTCGTAATTATGAGAATACATATGAAATATTTAAAAAATAAAGTCAAATTATGAGAATAAAGTCGAAATACTATGAAAATTAAGAATTCTTTATCGAGGCCCGACTTTATTCTCAACTTTATTTTAGTAATTTTGACTTTATTCTCAAAATATTATTCTTAACGTGGCACTATAATGCCGTCGTAATAGATATCTTTATAAACTGAAAAAAAAAAAAATTATAATCTACACACTACATAGTGTGATGTTCAGTTGCAGTATGGGATGTGGTTTTGCGTGTGCTGTAGACTCACCACATGTCCAGACAGGTGGAGTAGTCTGTGGATCCGAGCAGCACGTCTGGAGGACGATACCAGAGCGTCACCACTTCATTAGAGTACGTGTGGCTGGGGACCGACTTCGCACGGGCCAGACCTGCACAAAACACACACACCATCATTAGACAGGGAAGAGTTTGACACATCGCTTCCAATAAAAACACATCGCTTTGAATAAAAGCACCTGTCAAATGCACCAGTGTAAATATTGTAGTGTCAGTCATGGGTTAAATTGAGCCACCAGTTCAAAGAAAAGAAAATAATTGTCTGTCCACGCACAACCCAGTTTTGATTCATCCAGTCCTCTGCTTAGTGAATATACTCGCTCATAAACAGCATTAAAGTTCATTACATTAAGCATTATGAAACCATCTTTTATCTATGCATCTTGAAAAAAAACTCTAAATTATATTTTAAAGTACATTAAAATAGAAAACTGCTATTTTAAATTGCAATATTATTTCACAATATTACAGTTTTTCCTGTATTTTCGGGTCAAATAAATGCAGCCTTGATGAGCAGACATTAAAAATCTATATTGAGAAGGTTGTCCAAATGAAGTTCTTAGCAATGCATATTACTAATCAATAATAAAATAATAATTTTGACCCATACAATGTATTTTTGGTTATTGCTAGAAATATACTCGTGCTACTTATGACTGGTTTTGTGATCCAGGGTCACATACACTACCGTTCAAATGTTTGGGGTCAGTGCATTTTTATTGTTTCTTTTCTTTTTTTTCCCTTCTTTTTAAAAGAAATTAATACTTTTATTCACCAAGGATGTATTAAGTTAATAATTAAAAGTTAATAATACTAATAATAGTACTTTTTAAACTTGTTATTCATGAAAGAATCCTGAAAAAAAAAAAAAAAAAAATCACAGGTTCCAAAAAATATTTGTCAGCACAACTGTTGATATTATCCAACATTGATCATTCTAATAATAAATCGGCATATTAGAATGATTTCTGAAGGATCATGTGACACTGAAGACTGGAGTAACAGCTGATAAAAATTCAGCTTTTCATCACAGGAATAAATTCTATTTTAAAGTATGTTAAAATAAAAAAACATTATTTTATATTGTAAAAACATTTAACAATATTACATTTTTTTCTGTATTTTTAATCAAATAAATGCAGCCTTGATGAGCATAAGAGACTTCTTTAAAGACTATTACAAGTCTTACTGACCCCAAACTTTTGAACGGTAGTGTGTATATATAAATATATAATGTTAAAATCTGTCATAAAAATACAGAACTATCATGATATGTGTGTTATTCTACATCAGTCATTCTCAAATGTTTTTGCCACTTCTAAAATCCCAGTTTAACCCTGGGAACAGAAATGTACAAAAGTGATCTTATGTCCATAGAAAGCACATTTAATGTAATTAAAATGTCTACTTTTAAGGTTTCAAATAAGTTTTAATCTAGAAGTTTGGTTGAAACAATGTTACATTTGTCATTCAGTGTAACACAATATTTATGTAAAAATTCTAACAACATATACATAAAAGAATAAGGGAGCATATTTAATTTTGTCTTTTAAATTAGTAAAAAAAATCTTTGCAAATGTTAAAAATGCAGAATTACAGCTTTTTAGTATTTGGGGTGAAAGTAATTCATCTTGTAATATGTCATAAATTGATTTGTGGATTTTTGTTGTAAATATGCCAGACAAGGTTGTTACACCTAATGACATTTTAGTGGGTGTCTTCTGTAAATTAGGAAACAAAAATTCTGACAGTAGCAACAGCGAGGTCATGGGTTCGATTCCCAGGGAAAGCAAGAAGTGATAAAACTGTGTAGCCTAACTGTAAATGGAAATTTCAGCTCTTAAGAGACTTGTGTTTAAAAAGCGTCCTCCAGGTGGCGAGGCGTGTTTAATTAAGCCGTTTGACTTAAACAAGCTTGACTTCCTGCATTCGGCGGGTGTTTAAATTGCTCTGACGGGTCGGAAATAGCGGTGCAGCTTCACGCCGGTGTAATTTGCAGTCAATAATTCTGGGCTAAACAAAGGAGCGTGTCAGAGAGAGTGAGAGGCCGTGGGGCCGGACGCGTGAGAGGCTATCATTTCCCCCGTATGGGGTGGTTCACGCATGACGGAGCCTCTAATCATCATCACGCTGAACTCAAGAGGAACAGCAGCGCTGCCGCATCTGAGCGTCTAATTGATGGGAGAGAACCGGGGCGGCGAGGGGTCAGAGAGGTCACACATGATGAAGGCAATCGAGGAGGAGGAGGAGGACGTCCTGTCCTGGTCCCGGGCCGGTCGTCATGGCAACGCAGCGGTCGTTCTTGCAAACTGACATTAACTGTGAACGGAGCGAGTGGCTCGTAACGGAGGCCTATTCCAGTTCAAAGCGCTCAGGAACTCTGTGGGTCTCCAGAGGGGGTCGGAGGTCAAGCTGAGTGAATTATACATCACTCACTGTCCCACAATCACATGACAGAACGAGACAAGGAGATGACCAGAAAGGATGGAGAAAAATGAGAATAGAATTACATCTTAATAAAATCAATACTGCAGTATAGGCTTAATGTGATTGTCAGATCACTCAGTTCTGTTATTTTATGAAATAAAAACGCTACCATGATGATTACATGTGTAGCTTGTTAAAAATATACAACTATCACGATACTTGAAGATTTATAAAAAATAAAAAAAAATACACAAATATGGGTCAAAGACGATGTCCATGTCAAAAGAAATTTACGAAAGTTATTTTATGTCCATAGAAAGCACATTAAATGTAAGTGTACTTTTAAGGTTTCAAACAAGGTTTTGGAGAATAAAATGTTACAATTTGGTTGAAATAATGTTACACTGTTTTTCAGTGTAACAATATTTATGTAAATTCAAACAACATGCTTATTCTGCTTATATGTATGTATATATATATATATTAAAATATATAAAAGAATAAGGGAGCATATCCAATTTTATTGTGGTTTAAATAATTAAAAAAAAAAAATAGGATAATGGCAAATTTTTAAAAAGTAGAATAAGTAATTAGTATTTGGGGTGAAAGTAATTTGTCTTTTAATGTGTCATAAATTGATTTTTGTTGTTAATATGCCTGACAAGATTGTTACACTGAATGACATTTTAGAGAGTGTCTTCTGTAAATTAGGGAAAATTTAGGATTTTTTATTTTATTTTTTGCTTTAAAGTCTTTATATATAATGCATTTTTAAATGCATATGCCTTGCAATGCATGCTAGTGATTTTATGTCCATAGAAAGCACATTAAAGTGTCGACCTTCAAGGTTTCAAATAAGGTTTTGGAGAATAAAATGTCTGACATTTTAGTGGGTGTCTTGGGTAAATTAGGGAAAAATGTATGATATTTGACAAGGAGATGACCAGAAAGGATGGAGAAAAATGAGAATAGAATTACATCTTAATAAAATCAATACTGCAATATGGGTTCATGTGATTGTCTGATCACTCAGTTCTGTGATTGAATTAAGTAAATATATGCTACCATGATGATTACATGTGTAGCTTATGAAAAATATACAACTATCACGCTACTTGAACATATAGAAAAATACACAAATATGGGTCAAAGACGATGTCCACGTCAAAAGAAGTTTACGAAAGTGATTGTATGTCCATAGAAAACAAAATAAATGTAAGTAAAGTGTGCTTTTAAGGTTACAAATAAGGTTTTGGAGAATAAAATGTTACAATTTGGTTGAAATATTGTTACATTGTCATTCAGTGTAAAACAATATTTATGTAAATTCAAACTACATGCTTATTTTGACTTGTACATATTAAAATATATAAAAGAATAAGGGAGCATATTACATTTTATTGTGTTTTAAATGAGTAAAAAAACCTAGGATAGTGGCTCATTTAAAAATGTAGAATTACAAATAATTACTATTTGGGGTGAAAGTAATTTGTCTTTTAATATGTCATAAAATAGATTTTTGTTGTCAATATTCCTGACAAGATTGTTACACTCAATGACATTTTAGTGGGTGTCTTGGGTAAATTAGGGAAAAATGTATATTTATTTTTTTGCTTATATGTTTATATACTGGGCAATGACAAACAAATAATATAAATGAATGAAATTGAACATAGTGCTTCATGAAAAATGTTTAATTATCAAGACACTTTTACATATATAAAAATATACAGAAAATATCATAAAAAATATACTCCCATAATATAAAACTAGTCAGAAGTTTCTGAAATAAACTTAACATTGTATTTAAAATATTAAATAAATTTATTATATATTTAATTTATATTTAACAAATTATTATTACTAATTAAAACTAAATAAAAATATGTGCACGTACACACACACCTAAAAATATATTTGTATTACTTAGTTTAGGTTTATATTATTTCTCATTTAGTTTAGGTTTATATTATTTATCATTTATTATTTAAATATATATAACAACATCGTTTGTAGTTAGTAAAAAATAATTAATTTTTAACTGTATTTGTAAATATTTAAGAAATATAATTTTCTATTTTTATAATAAATCTTTTTCTATTAACTATTTCTATTTAATACATAAATACAATATTAAGTTTACTACAAATACACAATATATTAACATACTACACATACAACTATCATGATAATCGAACATATAAAAATATACAAAAATCATGTCATAAAATCTATGTTAAAATATCATAATAGTTATTTTTATGATAATATTTTTGCAAACTATTATATATTTTAATATATCACAACAATTCTATATTTATATTACATGTAAAATATATTTGAATATATTTGAATATATATATATATATATATATATATATATATATATATATATATATATATATATATATAATTCAATTAATTAAAGACACATTATAAACTATTTTTCTATATGTTAAAACATTATGATAGTTGTGTATTTTTATGTGTTAATATGCAGTGTTTCATGAAAAAATATAACTATCAAGGCACTTTTACATATATAAAAATATACAAAAAATAATTTTATAAAAACTACTGTCATGATATTTTAACGTATATTTTATGATATTTATTTTTGTATATATATAAAACATATGTTATATCATGTATTTGTATTTTTTTACATGCACATATATTTAACATACAGGAAAACATAATATTTTAAAATGTAGGAAAACACAATCAAAATATAAAAAACCCTACATATATACAAACAGAAAATATACAACTATCATGATAATTTAACACAAAATATAATAATATCAATTGTAAAATATTTATGATGTATGGAGATTCACGTTTGTAATGTGTGTTTGAGTATCATTAGTTTAACATGCAAACATAATTTTGATGATGGAACCAATTGTATGTGCTTTACATGAAGTAGAACAGAGAAGCTTTCTATGTAGGGCACTCAAAATCAATTTTAGTTCAGATGTTGCCTTAATAGTTAGCAGCCTATAAAGGCGGTAGACAGTTTAAAACAGCATCTACTGTATAAGAAATCTGTCTAAACATCAATATCTAAATGAACATCAAACAGGGATTTAATAACAATCACACAGCACACGCTAAACCGACTCGCACACGTTTGATTAAACGCCCGTCTCGTCTGCTCATCCATCAGTGCAGACTATGATCAACATATGAAAAATGTCATAAAGGCATATTCAATATCTCCAGCGTCTGCAGCGATCAGGAGTTTCATTACAGAGCAGCTCATTTTCACATATTTTTGGGCTGCAATTACAGACTGTTTGGCAGGTAATTTATGTTTGGTGTGATGAATCCAGACGCCGCCTATTAGACTCGCATTTTCATATGCAGAACTGATTAAGTCCCTTATCAAGATGTTAATGAAGCGAATGAGCCGTCAGAACAGATTCATGTCAATACCTGCTTTATCAAGGTAACCAGGAGATGTGATTGTGTGTGTTTAAGTGTGATCGCATATATCTGTGTTTAGACTTTATTCTCATAGTATTTCAACTTTATTCTTGCAGTATTTTGACTTTATTCCCGTAGTATTTCGACTTTACTCTGCAGTATTTAGACTTCATTCTCGTAGCATTCCGACTTCATTTTCATAGAATTTTGACTTTATTCTAGCAACTTTCCGACTTTCTCGTAGCATTCCGACTTTATTCCTGTAGCATTTCGACTTCATTCTTATAGTTTTTCGACTTCATTCTCGCAGCATTCTGACTTTATTCTCGCAGCATTCCGACTTTATTCTCGCAGCATTCCGACTTTATTCTCGCAGCATTCCGACTTTATTCTCGCAGCATTCCGACTTTATTTTCGCAGCATTCCGACTTTATGCTCGCAGCATTCCGACTTTATGCTCGCAGTATTCCGACTCTATCAGCGCAGTATTTCGAATTTATTCTCATAGTATTTCGACTTTATTTTCGTAGTATTTCGACTTCACTCTCGTAGTATTTCGACTTTATTCTCCTAGTATTCCGACTTTATCAGTGCAATATTCCGACTATATTCTCGCAGTATTCCGACTTTATCAGCGCAGTTTTTCAACTTCACTCTCGTAGTACTTCGACTTTATTCTCAAAACATTTAGACTTTATTCTCGCAACATTCCGACTTTATTCTCGCAGCATTCTGACTTTATTCTCGCAACATTCCGACTTTATTCTCGCAGCATTCCGACTTTATTCTCGCAGCATTCCGACTTTATTTTCGCAGCATTCCGACTTTATGCTCGCAGCATTCCGACTTTATGCTCACAGTATTCCGACTTTATCAGCGCAGTATTTCGAATTTATTCTCATAGTATTTCGACTTTATTTTCGTAGTATTTCGACTTCACTCTCGTAGTATTTCGACTTTATTCTCCTAGTATTCCGACTTTATCAGTGCAGTATTCCGACTATATTCTCGCAGTATTCCGACTTTATCAGTGCAGTTTTTCAACTTCACTCTCGTAGTACTTCGACTTTATTCTCAAAACATTTAGACTTTATTCTAGCAACATTCCGACTTTATTCCTGTAGCATTTCGACTTCATTCTTGTAGTGTTTCGACTTTATTCTAGCAACATTCCAAATTTATTCCCATAGAATTCCAACTTTATTCTCGTAGCATTCCGACTTCATTTTCATAGAATTTTGACTTTATTCTAGCAACTTTCCGACTTTCTCGTAGCATTCCGACTTTATTCCTGTAGCATTTCGACTTCATTCTTATAGTTTTTCGACTTCATTCTCGCAGCATTCTGACTTTATTCTCGCAACATTCCGACTTTATGCTCGCAGTATTCCGACTTTATCAGCGCAGTATTTCGAATTTATTCTCATAGTATTTCGACTTTATTTTCGTAGTATTTCGACTTCACTCTCGTAGTATTTCGACTTTATTCTCGCAGTATTCTGACTTTATCAGCGCAGTTTTTCAACTTCACTCTCGTAGTTCTTCGACTTTATTCTCAAAACATTTAGACTTTATTCTAGCAACATTCCGACTTTATTCCTGTAGCATTTCGACTTCATTCTCGTAGTGTTTCGACTTTATTCTAGCAACATTCCGACTTTATTCCTGTAGCATTTCGACTTCATTCTCGTAGTGTTTCGACTTCATTTTCATAGAATTTTGACTTTATTCTAGCAACTTTCCGACTTTCTCGTAGCATTCCGACTTTATTCCTGTAGCATTTCGACTTCATTCTTATAGTTTTTCGACTTCATTCTCGCAGCATTCTGACTTTATTCTCGCAGCATTCCGACTTTATGCTCGCAGTATTCCGACTTTATCAGCGCAGTATTTCGAATTTATTCTCATAGTATTTCGACTTTATTTTCGTAGTATTTCGACTTCACTCTCGTAGTATTTCGACTTTATTCTCGCAGTATTCTGACTTTATCAGCGCAGTTTTTCAACTTCACTCTCGTAGTTCTTCGACTTTATTCTCAAAACATTTAGACTTTATTCTAGCAACATTCCGACTTTATTCCTGTAGCATTTCGACTTCATTCTCGTAGTGTTTCGACTTTATTCTAGCAACATTCCGACTTTATTCCTGTAGCATTTCGACTTCATTCTCGTAGTGTTTCGACTTCATTTTCATAGAATTTTGACTTTATTCTAGCAACTTTCCGACTTTCTCGTAGCATTCCGACTTTATTCCTGTAGCATTTCGACTTCATTCTTATAGTTTTTCGACTTCATTCTCGCAGCATTCTGACTTTATTCTCGCAACATTCCGACTTTATGCTCGCAGCATTCCGACTTTATGCTCGCAGTATTCCGACTTTATCAGCGCAGTATTTCGAATTTATTCTCATAGTATTTCGACTTTATTTTCGTAGTATTTCGACTTCACTCTCGTAGTATTTCGACTTTATTCTCGCAGTATTCTGACTTTATCAGCGCAGTTTTTCAACTTCACTCTCGTAGTTCTTCGACTTTATTCTCAAAACATTTAGACTTTATTCTAGCAACATTCCGACTTTATTCCTGTAGCATTTCGACTTCATTCTCGTAGTGTTTCGACTTTATTCTAGCAACATTCCGACTTTATTCCTGTAGCATTTCGACTTCATTCTCGTAGTGTTTCGACTTTATTCTAGCAACATTCCGACTTTATTCCTGTAGCATTTCGACTTCATTCTCGTAGTGTTTCGACTTTATTCTAGCAACATTCCAACTTTATTCCCATATAATTCCGACTTTACGCTCGCAGCATTCCGACTTTATTCAAGTAGCATTCCGACTTTATTCAAGTAGCATTCCGACTTTACGCTCGCAGCATTCCGACTTTACGCTCGCAGCATTCCGACTTTACGCTCGCAGCATTACGACTTTACGCTCGCAGAATTACGACTTTACGCTCGCAGCATTACGACTTTATTCTCGCAGCATTCCGACTTTACGCTCGCAGCATTCCAACTTTACGCTCGCAGCATTCCGACTTTATTCAAGTAGCATTACGACTTTATTCTCGCAGCATTCCGACTTTATTTTCGCAGCTTTCCGACTTTATTCAAGTAGCATTCCGACTTTATTCTCGCAGCATTCCGACTTTACGCTCGCAGCATTCCGACTTTATTCAAGTAGCATTACGACTTTATTCTCGCAGCATTCCGACTTTATTTTCGCAGCTTTCCGACTTTATTCTCACAGCATTCCGACTTTATTCAAGTAGCATTACGACTTTATTCTCGCAGCATTCCGACTTTACGCTCGCAGCATTCCGACTTTATTCAAGTAGCATTACGACTTTATTCTCGTAGTATTCTGACTTTATCATTGCAGTATTTTTACATACTAGATTTAAAATAGAAGAATAAGCCTATACTAATTAATAAGTGTATTAATAAGTGTATATGTGTGTATATTACACAGTATTTGTTGATTTAATATTTTTAAATGCAATGTTAAAGTTTATTGCAAACAATTCAGAGTAGTTTTACATTTACTTCATTTAAGGATGTGCTTTCGTAAAAGATTGTTGTCGTAGTATTCCGACTTCATCAGAACAGTATTCCAACTTTATCAGCGCAGTATTTCAACTTCACTCTCATAGTATTTCGACTTTATTCTCAAAACACTTCGACTTTATTCTCAAAACATTTATACTTTATTCTCAAAACATTTACACTTCATTCTTGTAATCTTTTTTTTTAATGTGCCACTAATACACTGTCGTACTTTAAAACCTTTTATTTTAAGTGTGTAGTTTTATCTACAAGATGGATGTGTGACACTTAAACACTTCACTCTTCCCATTAGTCATGCTGCTCATGTTCTGAAGATCTGAACCACTCCAGCTCAGCAGATCTGGGCCTTTATTAAACAACACTCCAGCTGGATGAACTGCAGCAGAGTTTACATTTATTCAGTCCATTTACATCTAGAACAAGCGAGTGTCGCGTTTCCCTGCAGATGAAGATGCAGAGCACTGGATTCATTTCATGCTGTTGCACACTTGTGGAGGGCAGGAGGAGCCTCTGAGAGCCGCCGCTGACAGATCGGCTCCTAATGGCCCCGCTGAGAGCCGCTGAGAGCCGCGGGGTCCCCGTTTGTGCCACGCCGCCCGTCCAGAGAAAGAGACCATATGCTGCGGCCCGCCGGGCCAAAACACGGCCCTACAGCAGCTGTTAGAGACCACAGAGCCACCGAAAATACACTGTCCTGACAGCACCGAGCCTGTGTGTGTGTGTGTGTGTGTCAGGAGACTCTCGCTCGAATCGCTCTGGCTCTAATTGAGTGGAAGAATCAGCGTCGCAGCAGGTATGTGAGAAGCAATCTGTTGGTCAATCTGTCTGTCTGTCTCGCTCATTTTCTCGCCATTTCTCTATTTTCTTCCGCCGGTTCACGTTTGCCTTTGTTGTGATTGCTCTTCACCTCCTGACCGCCTCTCATCATGTCAATCTGATTCTCTCAAAGCTTTTACTTCCTGCTAAAGAGCCCAACAGTGGAGGCCAAATTTACAGCAGCTGAAGTGTTCTGGACATTTTCTACATTAGGATTGCAAAAACATTCACAAGCTCTAACATCTGATTTAAGGCCAAGCATTTTTTTTTTTTAATTACAAAAGCACATAAATGAAGTGAATGTAAAGCTACTCTGAATTGTTTGCAATATACTTTAAAATTGCATTTAGAAATATTAAATAAATAAATTCTGTGTAATATACACATATACACTTTTTTATTAATTAGTATAGGTTTATTCTTCTATTTTAAATCTAGTATGTAAAAATATAAAATAATATACATAAAAAATACAAAATATATTTTTGTTTATATAATTTGATGTGTGTGCGTGTGTGTGTGTGTGTGTGTGTGTGTGTGTGTATAATTTCATTCATATTACATTTCAGTAAATGTATTTTTTTTACAATATTGTTATTAACTATTAAAAATGAACTAAATACTGTATTTATAAAAATGTATATATTTATATAAAATTAAAAACATTTTTACAATATATATAAAAGTTGTAATTGTTTTGCAATATTGTTACTAATTATTACAAATAATTAAACTAAATAAATGAAATACTGCATTTATAAAAATAAATAATTATAAATTTTTAAATAACAAATTTTAAGTTTATTGCTAAATATTCAAAGCCGTTTAAGACAGCAAAAACCATGCTTTATAGGAAGAGCTGATTACGGTTGAGTTGTTTTGTTGTGATTTCAGTAAACAGCTGAATGTGAAGAGAACTATAACCAGTTTATCTATCAGTGACGGGTCACTCGTCTCATACTGGTGTTCCGGCTCATTCTCTTCTCTCACTAATGGCTCTTTTGTGGCTGATGAAACACGTGAGCGTTATGTCTTTAGCTGCTGATCCAGACTCACAACAGGCCTGTTTACTCTCAAGGGCCTCGGGAAAGCAGTCAATGCAGTGATGTGTGTCTGTGTCTACCCATAATGCCCTTGTGATAGGAGAGTGGACATATGGTGATACACACACACACACACACACACACACACACACACACACACACACCAGAGCACTGGTACTACAGTACCAAACTGATGCTGAAACAAAAGACCAAAGAAGCAGTGCCGGTCATTGAATCATTTGGTCAAAACAGCCACAACTAAATGATAAACACACAGATATTCATTACATAAGGCCGAAAAACAAAAAATACAAAGAAAATAAATACTGATATTTAAGCGATATCACTAATTTCAGTTGAATTACTTAAATCTGAAATGTGGTTAAAAAAAAGAATTTGGTGGATTTATTTACTAAATATTAATAATTATTTGTTTGCTTACCACTTTAAGTTAAATATAAATTGTTTCAGTCAAGATTCTGCTCTGGCAGAAATGTTTACATATAATTCTTATTAAAAAAAATGAAGTAATTCTAAAATATTTACATTTTATTATATTTAAATGTTTATTTATTAAATATTGATATT
>NC_133369.1:1459557-1505069 GCF_049309525.1 Garra rufa | reverse complement strand
TGAGCTCATTTCCTGTTAGTAAGAGCTGACAGCAAAACCAGACACTTCAGTCTGACCCGCGACTATCACTTCCTGTGTCAAACGGGAATCATTTCCTGTATGTGTGTCTCTTTCTACAGCGATCGTCTGGAGGAGCGTGTGGCGGTGCATGTAAACACAACCTGCGGGAGAGAGAATCACCCACAATGCTCTGCTCAGTCTGTGATTCTGCCGCTGATATTTGCAAACACCCGCAGACAAACGCGTTTTCTATCATGAATGATGCAGCGGTGCGCTCAAACACGCTTCAGCTACGTCTGTCTGCCGCTGTCAATCATCATTTACCGTTCGCCCCCCAAATCAATTGATTTCCTCGCCGCCAAACCCTGTGTTTGTTAGCGGCGCGCGTCTAAATGCGAGCGCATTTTCAGAGTGAAATGAGTCTCAGCGGTGGCTCAGATTAATATCTGAAGTCTCTCTGTGGACCTGCGCTATCAATAGCTGAGCCGCTGTCCAATCTGAGCCGTTTGATTGTTTTCTTTGACACCCGACGTGTTAGCTTAGCTCTCATGAATAAATCACAGCCGCAATCTCACGCTCAGCCAATTTAGCCAGAGGATGTACATTCCTGGGGAAAATACGGTTTACCAGAATGAGGAGAAATCAACAGCTGGAATGAGAAAAGCACACGATACAAAATAAGGCTAACCAGCAAAGACTCTGACACTGACCTTGTCACGATACAAATAAATAAATATACTGAAAAGAAAACATTTTTGTTTTATAAAATGTGTCCAAGAGCCTAAAACTAGCAAACCACATAATAAATACATAAAATATATAAAATTAAAATAAAAGTGATCAAGACACAAAAACCAGCAAACCACAGCAAAATAATAAAATAAAATATAAAAAATAAAATATAAGTACACAAAACCCTAAATCTAGCAAAATAATAAAAAAAAAGAAGTGCTCAAGACGAGAAAACAAGCAAACAACAGCATAATATATATATATATATATATATATATAATAAATTTTTTTAAGTAAAATTTTTTTACAGTAAAATAACAAAATAAAAACATAAAAAAAATAAAATTAAATAAAATTGTGCCCAAGACCCTAAAGCCACCAAACCACAGCAAAATTAAAAAATAAAATAAAATAAGTCCCTTCATCAAGACCCTAAAGCCAGCAAACAACAGCAAAATAACAAAATAAAAACATTAAAAAATTAATAAAATTAAATAAAAATGTGACCAAGACCCTAAAACCAGCAAACCACAGCAAAATATCAAAATCAAAAAAAATTTTTTTTTTTTATTAAATTAAATTAAAGTGATCAAGACCCTAAAACCAGCAAACCACAACAAAATAACAAAAAACATAAAAAAACATAAAATGGAATAAAAGTAATCAAGACCCTAAAACCAGCAAACAACAGCAAAATAACAAAATAAAAACATTTTAAAAAATAAATAAAATTAAATACAAATGTGGCCAAGACCCTAAAACCATCAAACCACAGCTAAATAATTTAAAATAAATAAATAAACTAAAAAATCAAAGTGCTCAAGACCTTAAATCCAGTAAACCAACAGCAAAATAACAAATAAAAACATGAAAAATTTAAATAAAATAAAATGTGCTGTCCACTGACCCCTTTATGAAGCAAACGTCAAAAACATATCACAACATTTAGACACAAAGTCTTTTCTTTCACTGACGGATCAAATCAATCAAGACAGGAGTCTGAACCTACAACCTGTTTTCTCCACATCCCTTTTTCCTTCTTGAGATGCAATTAACTGGTGACATATATTAGTCCTCTCAAACGAAATGTGCATTTTGAAAGTCAAGTGCACATACGGTTTGAGTGGACAATTATCTGACTGTGCGCTGGGAACATTAATGTATTGAGTTCATTGGAAAGGTCATGTTCTCCTGACCTTTAACTTTAAGTGTCTGGTTTTTCTTACAGTGCGGATCAGTATTAATGAGCAAATGGACTAATTCATGTCTGAAACCCTCTCTGGAGGAGCTCTAGCTTTCACTGAAGAAGTAAAATCATGTTTTAAAGATGAACTTTGTGATTTCAAACCCATCCGAATCAAACGTGTCTGTGTTTTTAGTCATGTTAGCTAACTCAGAGTGTCTTATGAGAAATCTCATCCTGTCTGGATCAGCAATTCATATTGTACTTTAATAATGCTTCTCATTTATTTTTAACCTTTTTGACGTAATTTTCTTGTGCAAGTCTTGTGAACCTTAAGATATTTAGACTTTTACGCACAATTTTCTAGGTCAAAAGGTAAAAATTTCTAGGTAAAAGTTGCTCATTCAAATACTGTAAATAAATAAATAAATATTTTATACATAATTATTTTATAACCATATTTTATTATAACTATAATAAAAAATAATTAAAATTAAAATTTAATAAATAATTATACATTTTATATAATACAGAAATAGAAATAAGATTTTAAAAAATCACAATAAACTAAAGATTTAAAAATGCAATAAAATAATTAATTAAATAAATGTTTCTATAAAAAATAAATATTTTAATATTAATTTAAATATTGTAAAAAATATTGTAAAATAAACTATTTTTATTTTATTAATAATAATAATAATAATAATAATAATAATACTATTGTAAAATAAAATAAAATAAAATAAAATAATACAAAAATGTCCCCAAGATTAAAACAAGCAAACCATAGCAAAATAATCAAATAAAATAAATTAAAATATAATAAAGTACTGTACATAAAAAATAAATACATACATAACATACATAATTGTTTTATAACTATACTTTATTATAACTAGAAGTAAATTAAAAATAAAAATAAATATAAATAAACAATTATAAATTATAATTAAGAAGCTAAAAAATTACATGCACAACAAACTAAAGATTAATAAAATGCAATAATCTATTAAATGAATAAACGTTTTCATTAAAATAAATATTTAAATATTAAAATGAAGCATTCAAATATTATAAATAAATATTTGTATACAATAAAAATTTCATTTTATTTTAATTATTTTCTAAAATACAATAATTTAAAATAATAAAATTACTAAAATAAATTAAAATAATAGTAAATGTTAAAACCAGATTAGAAGTACTGTAAATAAATAAATAAATATTTTTTACATAATTATTTAATGTTAGAACTATATTTAATTATAACTATAATAAATAATTAAATCATAAATAAAAATAAAAATAAACAATTATAAATTATAAATAAGAAGCTATACAAATTTAAAAATGGACAAAAAACTAAAGATTAATAAAATGCAATAAAATAATTAAATGGATACATTTTTTTCTATCTTTTTTTATTACGTATTTAAGTATTAAAAATAAATATTTGTATAAAATATATTTTTTATTTTAATTATTTTATAAAATACAAACCATAGCAAAATAAAATAAAATGAAATAAAATAAAATAAAATAAAATAAAATAAAATAAAATAAAATAAAATAAAATAAAATAAAATAAAATAAAATAAAAAGTGTCCAACGCCCTAAAACTAGCAAACCACAGCAGCCTAATGTTTCTGGCAGACCAGTTAACATGCTTAAGCGGTCTCTTTTTTCTCTTCACTATCCAGCAGGAAAGAGCAGACATTCCCTGCAGACGGACACGGGTCGTCCCGTTAGGCTCATTAACTCTTACACTGGCATTTCTAAAGCTGTTTCAGACATTAAACGAGACCTTTAAGAGAGCACAGAGGCAACGCTACTGTAACGATTGATCACATTAATGCTTAACACTCCTACCAGCACACAACTTCATCTCTCTCTTTTCTCTTTTTGCCAAAATCAGATTTGACATAAGAGTAGTTCACCAAAAAATGAAAATTGTGTTCTTATATATTAACCACAACAGCTCTATTCCATGCAACAACAGTTCATAATGACCATTTCAAAACAAAAACACCACAAAATCATCATCAAAATAGTCAATAATAAATTTAATTTGAAACTCAAGAGACTTTCAACTTCTTTTTCAGGCTGTTCAACACACAAATCTATCCTATGACTTAAAAAGACGTGAAATATTAATACACATATGCACATTAATGGTGCTTTTAAGAAACTAACAATAAAAATTGTTAATTAAATAACAATAAACTAAAATAAAATGCAATAAAGTATTAAATACAACAAATATTTATTTTTAAATGAAAAAACTGAAATAACTGAAAAAAAACAGAATTATTTAAAATTTAGAATTATCATAATAATATTATTATATATAATAAATAAATTATAAAAAAAATACACAAACAATAATAAACAATAAATGGGTCAAAGATGAAAAAGAGTTTAAGCACAAAAACAACAAGTGTAAGACTGCTTTAAATTGTTGTTGTTTTTAAAAAATATATATTTTAAAGTTTTCTGTTTAATTTAATTGCATTTTTGTTTTTGTTTTTCTGAGGAAAAAGTAAATATTCCAAATTTTTCCCTAATTTACAGAAGACACACACTAAAATGTCATTCAGTGTAACAATCTTGTCAGGCATATACAAAAATCAATTTATGACATAATAGACAAAATGAGACAAAAAAAATAAAATAAATACAAAATAAGACAAATACTAATTAGTAATTCTACATTTCTTTTATTTAAATATAAACAATAAAATGTAATATGCTCCCTTATTCTTTTATATGTTTTAATATGTACAAGTCAGAATAAACATGTTGTTTGAATTTTGACATAAATATTGTTACATTGAATGACAATGTAACATTATTTCAACCAAATTTTGACATTTGTTTCTCCAAAAATGTATCTGAAACCTTGTAAGTACACTTTACTTACATTTAATGTGCTTTGTTTTAAAGAAGAAAGCCATATACAGTAGAAAAACACTTACAGGGACATACAGAACGGCATGTGGCCTAGTAAACGATGACAGAAGTCGTACTGCTGTTTAATTTATTCCTGTTTTAATTATCAGCTCTGTGTGGGAAACAGTGAGACGTTCCCATCGCTATAAGGCACAAATGAAAAGCGTGAGCCGGCGGAGCCAGAGCTGCAGGACGGAGAGAGCGATCGGTTCGGGAAACAGAGCCAAAACTTCAAAGTGCAAGAAAACCCTCAGGCTGGAGTAATGCTGACTAAAGCACATATAAATGCATCACAAACTTGAAATACAGCGGCCTGTGAGGCACAGGAACGGGAGAAGGGATGTAAAAAACACTCTGACATTTGAGAGTGGAGTTACAGAAAACGAAGCGGAGCAGGTCTGATACTCACCACATACTCGAAAACCAGCGTCAGGGTTTCCTTGGTGTGAATAATGTCGTGGAGCAGGACGATGTTGGCGTGTTTCAGGCCTTTCAGCAGAGACGCTGGACACAAACACAAACAAGCGCTTCATTAATTCCCTTTTATTTATGATCACCAGATTTGTGCATTTTAAAAATCTAAAATTACAGAGACACGTGTCTATTTATCTATCATCACACATATTAACTTGTCAATACATTCAGCATCTACAGTTGAGGTCAAAAGTTTACACCTCCTTTTCAGAATCTGCAAAATGTTAATTATTTGAGCAAAATAAGAGTGATCATACAGTACAAAATGCATCTTATTGTTTATTTACTACTGACCTGAATAAGATATTTCACATAAAAGATGTTTACATATAGTCCACAAGAGAAAATAATAGTCAAAAGTTTACATCCGCTTGATTCTTAATACCGTGTTGTTACCTGAATGAGCTGTGTTTATGTTTAGTGATAGTTGTTCATGAGTCCCTGGTTTGTCCTGAAAACTGTTGCAGAAAAATCCTTCAGCTCCTACAAATTCCAGCATTTTTGTGTATTTGAACCCTTTCCAGCAATGACTGTTTGATTTTGAGATCCATCTTTTGACACTGAGGACAACTGAGGGACTCATATGCAACTATTACAGAAGGTTCAAACACTCACTGATGCTCCAGAAGGAAAAACCATGCTTTAAGAGCCGGGGGTGAAAACTTTTGAACAGAATGGAGGTGTGTACATTTTTCTTATTTTTCCTAAATATCTTTTTTTTTTTTTTATTAAGTACTGCCCTTCAGAAGCTACAGAAGATACTTGTACTGTTCCGGAACCGATGGGAAACATGCAAGGCAAACATTGGAGTGGGTGATGCACATTTGACGGAGGACTGTTTCCTGAACCTGGGAGAGCAGCTTACAATGCCAGCTGTACACAAAGGGTTAAGGCTACAAAGTGGGGCAAGTCCAATGTTGCAAGGACAGTCTGTGCTTCTGACTGATGGCCTGTAAGTGCGTTTTGATATTTAAAGAACTCAGCATTGACCATTCAAATGCGAGTTTTGAGCAGTGTAGAGTAGTCCTTGTTGTTTCTCATTCTAAGATTGAAAATGCATACAGTATGAGTCGTTATAATCAGTAGTTATGTCCCCACTGTATGCAACAAATGCCTAGTTTATAAAGGGTTTTATTGTTTCTGTCTCATCACGACATGTTAAGGGGCGTAACATTTCCTTCACACGCTTGAGGTATTCGGCCAATCACAATGCACCGGATAGCTGGCCAATCAGAGATCACCTCAGTTTCCATAAAAATGTAAGCGTTTCAGAAAGGCGGGGCAGAAAGGAGCAACAACAATATACAGTATGTTGAAAATAATGGGCATAAACACTTCGCAACAGATGCACAAAACAATGCTCTTTTTAGCAACATCATATGACCCCTTTAGAGGAGAAGCTCACTTACAGAACAAAAATGTACAGGTAATTTACTCACCCCCTTGTCATCCAAGATGTCCATGTCTTTCTTTCTTCAATCGTGAAGAAATTATGCTTTTTGAGGCAAACATTTCAGGAATGTTCTCCATATAGTGGACTTCTATGGTGCCCTGAGTTTGAACTTCCACGATCCCAGCCTAAGAGGAAGGGTCTTGTCTAGCAAAACAATCGGTTATTTTCTTTAAACAATTACAATTTATATGCTTTTTAAGCTCAAATGCTCTTCTTGTCTAGCTCTGCATGTACTCTGTGTACTCAGGTTCAAGACAGTTAGGGTGTGTCGAAAAACTCCCGTCTCATTTTCTCCTTCAACTTTAAAATCATCCTACTTCGCTGTTTTACCTTTGTTTTAAAGGGCGTTTGATCTTCTTTGCACATTCACTTTGTAAACACTGGGTCTGTGCTTCTGCAGCGATTTTGAAGATTTTTGAAGTTGTCTTGAATCGGAATACACCGTACACGCAGAGCTAGATTCGTTTCGCTAGATAAGACCCTTCTTCCTCGGCTGGGATCATTTAGAGCCCTTTGAAGCTGCATTTTGAAAGTTCAAACTCCATAGAAGTCCACTATATGGAGAGAAATCCTGAAATGTTTTCCTCAAAAAACAAAAGAAGACATGAACATCTTGGATGACAAGGAGGTGAACTTCTCCTTTAATGCATGTTTTTTTCTTCTGGAGCATCAGCGAGTGTTTAAACCTTCTGTAATAGTTGCATATGAGTCCCTCAGTTGTCCTCAGTGTGAAAAGATGGATCTCAAAATCATACGGTCATTGTTGGAAAGGGTTCAAATACACAAAAATGCTGTAAAACCAAAGAACGGATTTTTCTGAAGAACAGCAGGCAGTTTAACTGTTCAGGACAAACAAGGGACTCATGAACAACTATCACTAAACAAAACACAGCTGTGGATCATTCAGGAAACAACACAGTATTAAGAATCAAGGGGGTGTAAACTTTTGACTATTATTTTCTCTTGTGGACTATATGTAAACATATTTTATGTGAAATATCTAATTCAGGTCAGTACTAAATAAACAATAACATGCATTTTGTATGATTTTGAATAATTAACATTTTGCAGATTATAAAAGAAGGACGTAAACTTTAGACCTTCTGTGAGAAACACACAGAAAATGGCTCTTAAGCTTCCTGTCTACTATTTCAGCTAACAAGTGGCACATGAACACTGCAATTAATGCTAATCATTAGTTCTAAGCAAAGCATTGGTTTACATTGATGTTTAATGAGTGTGATTGGCATATTTCTCTGATCAGACGTGTTTTTCTTCACGTTACAAAACGCAATCAATGCAGAACAGAAATCTCATCTCTTTTGAGCTGGAAAACACTCAAAAGGGTTTAATTTACTACAAAGATG
Organism: Garra rufa; assembly: GCF_049309525.1. Lineage (NCBI taxonomy): Eukaryota > Metazoa > Chordata > Actinopteri > Cypriniformes > Cyprinidae > Garra > Garra rufa. The sequence continues at coordinate 1,496,908 of NC_133369.1, read as the reverse complement.
GAGCAAAACTCTTCAAGTGTGTTTCATGAGAAATAGTAGAACAGATTTGCAACTGTGGAAAATGTGATGAATTTATTCAAAGGCAAAAGCTCAGAAATGTGCATTGATTGGGTCAATCCTGCTGTCATATACGTCACATAGGACAATACTGAATGAATAATAAGATATATAATAACTACTGTATACTATATTGAATACATTGACATTGACTGCCATCCTTTTCACTTTCTATCTGGTTAGTTCTTTGTAAAATCGCTTTAACTAATAAAAGACAGGAAGTGACTAGGATTGTTCTAGTGGGAAATTAGCAACATCCATATTAGTATCATTAATGGATCTGATCAATTTCACGCTGACTGTTAATTCCTTACAGAGTAATAAATAAATAAATAAAAACAACAAATAATTCTCTTTTTTATTTCTAGAATTATTATTATAATTGTAATAATTATAAACAATAAAACAAACACAAACATGGAAATTACTAATAAATAGCTAAAAGTAAAATAAAAAATGAAATATTCAAAAACGTACAATAAACTAAAGTAAAAAATGCAATTAAACATTAAATAAAAAAACTTACATTTTTAAGAAATGTATTAATTATTTATTTAATTATTTTAAAAACAATAAATAACAACAACCTTTTAGTATTATTATTATAATTTTACTAATTATATTCAAAAATGTACAATAAACTAAAGTAAAATAAAATGCAATAAAGCATAAAAAAATTATTTAAATTTTGTATTATTAAATAAAATAAGATAAATAATAAAGTACATAAAATATTAACAGAATAATAAAATGTATTTGTAAAGTTACATTTTTTTTTACATTTTGTATTTATTTTGTTATAAATAAACAAATTCTTGTTTATTTATAACAACTTTTATATTTAGAATTATTATTATGATTATAATTTTGAAAATTATAAATAATAAAACATAATTAATCATGAAATCAATCAAAAAATTCTAAAACGTACAATAAAAAAGTAAAAATGAATATTTATTAAATAATATTAAATAATTAAAATAAAATATTAATACAACAATAAAATGTATTTCTTTCTTTTTTTTTGTTATTTATTTTATGTAAATAAATAAATAAAAATACTTGATAGTATAAATTACTGTGCACTTGCAGTATTTGGAAAACCAAAGCGTGGATATTCTCCTTTTTTGTTTCAGAAAAAAGCAGAACAATATGATGTAATAATAATAAGAAGAAAAATGCACCAACATCAGTAAATATCATTAATGCATTTGATCCAAAGACACACAGCTAAACAAAATTAAAAATAAAAAAAAATTAAATCAATCTCTCACTGCGCAAAACTTTAGCTCTTTTCTCATTTGCTTGTCATTAGTTAAGCTTTTTTTTTAGTTTACTTTACCAGATTTTTGCATGCTTTTCTAGAAACACTGCCTTTAAGTAAAACTCGAGCATGTTAATTTTAAGCCGTGACTCACACTTGTTTGTTCAGCAGAGTTTGATAAGCGTAGGATGTTGCTCACGATCTATTCTCACACTCAAAATCATTCTCCAAGAAACACATGCAATGCAAGCTTCAATTTAGTCAGAATCAGGCTTTAAAATCCTGCCTATGTATTCAGCTCACTAGGAGTGTGAACAGAGCGAGAACGATCCAATGTTTCTGTCTTATTCCGCTCACGTTCTGCTGGCCCGAACATCTCCAGTAATTGCTGAATTAGTTCAATTTTCAAAGCGTTTTTCTGATCCGGATGATCAGCCCGGGATCACGCAGATCAAAAACATGCCGCGCAATTAAAATCCAGCGACGGCACTGAAGGTGAGAGCACAGAGATTCTCACACGCTCACAATCTGCTGCGCTTCAGTCTGAACATCACAGCTTCAGCAGGCGCTTACAGGTGCCAGACTTCAGCTTTAGGTTTTCTTTGTTAAAACACTTCTATTAAAAATCAGATGTGATGGAGACAGGGTTGACTCACCCTCTCTGATGGCTGTGAACGGCGTTCCCTCTTCCTCCTGCAGACGAATCACTTTTAATGCGACCAGCTTCCCGTTCACCCTGCAAACACACCACCGCATCAACAGGACTCATATTTAACTGTATTACAGGACTAAAACATAATAGTATTAAAAGAAAAAAAAGTGCTTGTATAGAAATCCCAGTAAATCAAACCCTGAGATTAAGGGGTCGATTTTCAAAAATGCATGAACTGAACTGCATCAACTTTATAATAATTATAACAATAATTTTAATAATAAAATAAAATAAAATGATCAAAATAAACAATACAAATAAAATAAAATATTAAAATAAAAATGTAATTAAATATAAAAAATAAAATGAATATATTTGCATGTAGCAGAGTGAAAACATATATCCATATATATACAAAATATACATTATATTATTTTTATATTTAATTATTATATTTGATAATAATATAAATGTTTCATGTTTTATGCATGTAATTAATAAATGTAAAATAAATATAGAAAAAATAAATAAAATCCACATGTTTAATTAATTTATTCATATTTATTAATTGTATTAATTATATTTAACAATGCAATAATTACTTGACAAGGAATTATTTCATTTGCATTTATTTTTATTTAGTTTTTAAATTGTTTAAACTATTGTAATAAAATAAAATAAAATGATAAAAATCTTGATTTCCAAAAATTCATGAACTGAATAAAATATATACTTTAAATTGTAATGCAAGCCACTTTAGATAAGACTGTCTGCAAAATGCCCAAAACTATATAAAAATGTATATTAAAAAAAATAAATGTTCATATGTAATGATATAAATTATGATAATATATAAATATATGATAATAATATAAATGATTCACTCTAAAATATGATTTATTATTTATGCATTTAATAAATACATTTAATGATACATTTAATTTAATAATGCAATATTTTGATTTGCATTTAGTTTTAAAAGACCGATTAAATTGTTTATAATTTTTTTATGAAGGTTATGAAGGTTATGAAGTTCTTGTTAAAACAGACAACAAAATTTGAAAAAAAAAATAAAATAAAATGAATAAAAATACTACTGTAGCAATAAATCATTATTCATTATTTTACATTTTAACAATTATTACATTTGACATTTTTTTATATATGAAAGGTTTTATAAATTAATTGATTGTCATGCCTTTTAATTATTGCAATTTAATTAAAGCATTAAACCAGATTCCAGAAACACCATTAAAACAGAAAACACGAATATTGCCCTGTATGCAATATTATTGGGACTGATGATGTTATCAGAAAAAGAAAGTTGTTTTTTTTAGACACGGAGCAAAACTACAACAAACTGTTTTGTGTTTTGTATAAAAGATGCTGATGGTTTGTGGCCAATAAAGCAGGTCAAGAGTGATTTACTGTGACTTTAAGTCAATGAAATGCAATCTGGAGGCAGTGGAGTGAATCTGAACACAGAGGTCATAATGAACTTACACACAAATAACATCATTACTATGAAAAACACTGACAATAATGCACATTTCATTTCATGCTGCCTCAAACTTCATTTTCCAGATTTTAATTTATGAAAGTAATCATCTGCACGTGTGTGAAAGAGAAAACAGGCCTCACACGCTCCCGTCAGAAAGGATTTCATACAACACGCGTCATTTCAGGCTCTGGCTTTTATTACAGCAATATGAAGAATAATTTCATTCAGATTTCACATCATAATAATTATCTGCTGCCGTCTTTGCTTACAGTTGCGTTACTAAACGAGTCAAAGCATCCAGAGAAACACAGCAGGATTTCAGTGGAGTTTAAGACCTTTAAGACCAAAATTAATAGCGCATGCAGTTCCAGAACAAACCCATTCGATCTCAAAATAAATGAAGTATCAAATTATTTCACTTCATTAAACAGGCTGCAGCACATTCAACTATATATTGTTATATGTTTCACACCAGAAATAAATAAAATCATTAAAAAGTATTATTAAACTTAATTTTTAATTAAAAAAATTTAATAAAATAAAATCTAATTCAAATGTAAAATAATTTTAAAATAGAAAAAAATTAAATAAACTAATGAATAAAATTTAAATTAATTTTTAAATTTAAAAAATCTAAGTAAAAATTAATAAAATCTAAGTAAAATGTAAAATCATTTTACAATAGAAAAATCTAAATAAAAAACGAATTAATAAAATTATTTTAAAAGTGAAATTAAAATTAATTTTTAGATAAAAACATTCAAAGTAAAAATTAATAAAATCAAAGTAAAATAATTAAAAATAGAAAAATCTAAATAAAAAAACTAATGAATAAACTTAAACTTAATTTAAAAAAAATAATCTAAGTAAAAATTAATAAAATCAAAGTAAAATGTAAAAAAAAATCTAAATAAAAAACAAATGAATAAAATTATATAAAAGTTAAATTAAACTTAATTTTTAAATAAAAAATCTATGTAAAATAATTAAAAAAAAAGAAAAATCTAAATTAAAAAAAACTAATGAGTAAAATTATTAAAAAGTAAAAGTAAACTTAATTTAAAAAAAAAAAATCTAAGTAAAAATGAATAACCAAAATATTGATAATAACCAAAAAATAATAATTGTGGACTATTAAAGTCCACTATATAGAGAAAAATCCTGGAAAGTTTTCCTCAAAAAAAAACTTTCCTTGCAATTGAAGAAAAAAAGACATGCACATCTTGGATGACTAGGAGCTGAGTAAGTTATCAGGAGATTTTTATGTTGGAAGTGGAGTAATCATTTAATGGTTTAATTAAACTGTAAAAAATTTAAAAGCATGTTTAATTGACTAAATTTACAAAACCTTTCAAATGTAAAAAATAATGATTACATTTAAAATAATTTATTAAAATTTTAACAATAATTGGGCATTTGAAATGACTTTTTTTCAAGTTCAATTTATATTATTCCAAATTCAGTGTTTCTGTTTTAAGATTTTATATATCAAAATGTTTATCATCAAAAACTGAAGAATTTGATCAAACCAAATGAAAGATTTTTGATTAACTCACTTGCTCTTCCCTTTGTAGACGGTGGCGTAGGATCCCTCGCCGAGCTTTTCTAGCTTCTCGTATGAATCCGCCTTCCCGAACTTTGGGCTGGTGGGCTGAAACAGAACAGAGAGAGACGCTTTTATTAGAGGATGTTGTGTGATTCTGCAGCAGATGTGCGGTCGCTCAGGGATTCTGGGTCAGGATTCGTCCCCATATTAATGAGCCTGTGCTGTTTAACTGCAGCTGATGAATTGCTTCCTGTTAAACAGGAAATCTGCTCTGCAGGGGTTTACTGTGAGCGCTCTGAGTGCAGGTGAACTTCATTATAAAAACTCTAGACTGATTCAAAGAATGTGTGCATGAAAACTGTGAACGTATCAGGATTCATCAATAACTTTCATACTTAAAGAATAACTGAATCCACATGTATGCAGAAAAACATCCTTATATATTTCACAACGAAAAAAAAAAGAAATCATTAAAAATGTTTAAATGAAAAAATATTTTAAGTAAAAATCTAATAAATCAAAGTAAAATGTAAAATAATTTTAAAATAGAAAAATAAAAATAAAAAAACTAATTAATATAATTATTAAAAAGATTTAAGATAAATATATTTTAAAAATCCAAAAACAAAACAAAATAAAAAATAATTTAATTTTAAAAATAAAAATTTAAAATAATATCTTCAATAAGTGCTTTATTTTATTTACTTATTTTTTAAATTATTTATTTTATTTTTTAATTTATAGTACGATTTGGTTTTTAGTAAATGTTTTTTTTTTTGGAATTTATATTATGATTTTGTCTTTATTGAGATGTATTACCTAGTTTTTTTTTATTTTTAAATTTTTTTTAATTTTACATTTTGATTTTAGATGTTTTTAGGGATTTAAGGGATTTTAATGTATAGTACAATTTTGTTTGTCTTTATTTAGTGTTTTATTCTTTTATTTAAAATAATTTTTTGGATTTTATATTATGATTTTGTCTATATTTAGATGTATCATCTATATAAAATATATTAAAAAAAACAAACCGTACTATAAATTAAAATAATAAAAAGATAATAATTTTAAAATAAAATTCTAAATAAAACACTATATATATTTTTTTTTTCTTAAAAATGTACAGTTAAACTTAATTTTTAAATAAAATAAAAAATCTAAGTAAATATTAATAAAATCTAAGTAAATTATTTTAAAATAGAAAAATCGAAATAAAAAACTAATAAATACAATTATTAAAAATATTAAAAAAATGTGTATAAATTCAAAATAAATCATTCAATCATTTTTCCATTTACAACTATTTTGGGGATTTTTTATTATTATTTTGTTTTTAGTAGGTGTTTTATTTTATTTACTTATTTATTTTTTAATTATTTTTATTTTATTTTATTTTATTTTATTTTATTTTATTTTAAACACTTACTAAAAACCAAATCGTACTATAAATAAAAATAATAATAATAATAATAATTAAAAAATAAATAAATAAGTAAATGAAATAAAACACTTACTAAAAAAATCCTAAAAATAGTAGTAAATGGAAAAATGATTTTATTAATTCTTAGGAAGTTATTTATTTTTATTTTTAAATTAATTTTTTTTTTTTCCTTGTTTCAATTTTTGTTTTGGGATTTTTAAAAAAAATATATTTAGTTAAAATATTTTTAATAATTGTATTTATCAGTTTTTTTTTTGTGTTTTTTTTTTTCGATAATTATTTTTTGGATTTTACATTATGATTTTGTCTTTATTTAGATTTTTTATTTAATTTTTTTTATTATTTATTTAAATTTTACATTATGATTTTAGATGTTTTTGGTGTTTTTTAATTATTTATTTTTAATTATTTATAAATTCATAGTACAATTTTATTTGTCTTTATTTTGTTTAAATTTTGATGAAGTGGGGGTTTTTTTGGTAAGTATTTTAAGCGGATTTCTGAGTATATGTAATAACATGTACTAAATGCAACTCAAAGGTCTCAATGAAGAACTTTAGAGAGCAAATGTCCAGCGTCAGTGATGCTCCTGAAAGCGCAGCATTTGTCCAGTAATCAGGTTTGCCGGCTGACACCGATCCGCAGCGATCGCTGTGAAAGATTAGCGGATTCTTCCCGGAGAAGCGCTGCTCCGATGCGGCTGTAACCGCAAACCCTGCGCGCTTTATCAACACCAGACACCGGCTGTCTCTAAGAGACCATCTGTCAACACATCCGCACCGATAGCACCTCAGCACTCCCTTTATTATCCTGATTGAGGCATTGGGAGTGCAGGGGCCCTGTGGAGAACAGGTTTGAGTGGATTTTCTAAATAAGAAGGTCTGTGGGAGGAGAAGGAGAAGGGTGTTATGGGAAAGAGGTCAGGCTCTCTCTATCTCTCCTGGCCTTATGCTCATCCATTTTTCATCAGTGTGAATCAGCAAGTAAATGTGCTCGCGAGCTGCTTTCTTCAAAACGGACACCTTTAGTTTCCTCTTTCGGGTCAAACGTGTCTCGATTTGGGAATCATTGTCTCTTTTCAATTAAATGGAAATAAATATAGTAATTGTACAAAATGTAAGGTCTAGCAAAGTGGTGTTTTCAAAAATAGCTAATAAAAAAAAAAACTGAATACAAGCATTAAATATTCAAATTAAAATAAATAATTTTAAAATAAAATAATCTAAATAAAACACTAAAAATGAATAAAATCAAGGTAAAAAAAAAAAACTTACTAAAATGAAAATATAGTAATTTTACAAAATGCTGTATGTAAGGTTTAGCAAAGTGTTGTTTACAAGAATAGCTAATTAATAAAATTATGTAAAATTAAAACAAATCATTCTGAAAACAAATAATTTTTTTTTACTAAAAACGAATACTAGCATTAAATATTACAATTAAAACAAATAATTTAAATCTAAATAAAACACTAAAAATGAATAAAATCAAGGTAAAAATAATAATAATAATTTAAAATAATAAAAAAATCCTTACTAAAAATGAATAAAAGCATTAAAGATTAAATTAAAAGAAATAAAAAAAAATAAACACAATAAAAACTAACAAAATCAAGGTAAACAAATAAATAAATACAAATTAAAAAAAAAACTTACTAAAATGGAAATAAACATAGTAATTGTACAAAAAGCTAAGTTTAGCAAAGTGGTGTTTACAAACATAGCTAATTAATAAAATAATGTAAAATTAAAACAAATCATTCTGAAAAAAAATCTGAATAAAAACGTACTAAAAATAAATAAAAGCATTAAATATTAAAATTAAAACAAATCATTTTAAAATTAAAAAAACTAATTAAAACACTAAAAACAAACAAAAATTCTAAATGCACAAAAAACAACGTAAAATAAAAATCAACAAATTAAAAAATAAAAATTATTTAAAATCATCTAAATTATCTAAAAATCAACAAAATCATTATGAAAAATTAAAAAAAATTAATAGAAATCAAAGCAAAAAAATAAAAAATAAGGATAACAGACATGTACTAAAATTAATAAAACAATTAAATTAATGAATGTTAAAAAATACAAAAACACTAAAGCCAAAAAATATATATTAATTAAAAATAAATAACTAAAATAAAAACTCAAAATATAAAAATGTGCTAAAAAATGTATAAAATCATTCAAAATAAAACTAATTTAAATAATAATTTTAGAATAAAAAACTGAAATGAAACATCATTAAATATCATTAAAACAAAAGTAAAAGTTAAATTTACTGTAAATAAATATTTTAAAACAAAAAAAATCTAAATACACAAAAAAACAACGTAAAATAAAAATAAACTAATTAATAATAAAATAAAATACAGCTTACTAAAAATCTACAAAATCATTATGCAAAATTAGAATAAATAAATAAATCCAAATGAAACATTTACTAAAAATATATATATATATACCTGCATGTCATATGACTGTTAACCAAAATCAGAAAAGCACGCTTTGTCAAGAATGTGTTGTTAATAGACTGAAATTTCAAGTATTTCAGCAAACAAAAATATATGTGAGTCCCTATTGTATGTGATAAACAGATTATTTAAAAAAAATAAATAAAAAAAATGTAATAAAATACAAACTCAAAATATAACTGTTAAAAATGTATTAAGTCATTAAAAAATAAAATGAAATAAATGAGAATAAAAAGAACAATCATTAAAAAAGTAAAAGTGAAAAAGTTCAATTTAATACAAAAAATATTTTTTAAAACAAAAAATCTAAATACACACAAAACAATGTAAAATTAAAATACACTAATTTCAAAAAAGATTTTTTTAAATAAAATACAACTTTAAAAAAATCTACAAAATCATTATGCAAAATCAGAATAAATAAATAAATCCAAATGAAACATTTACTAAAAAAATATATATATATACCTGCATGTCATACGACTGTTAACCAAAATCAGAAAAGCACGATTTGTCAAGAATGTGTTGTTAATAGACTGAAATTTCAAGTATTTCAGCAAACAAAAATGTTTGTGAATCCCTGATGTATGTGATAAACAGATCATCAGCAAATGTCTAATAACCATTATAATAAAAACAAAACTAAATAAGCAGCTAATGAAGCTCTCAAACAATATCTCCAAGCAAAACAGATTTCCACCCTCCACTAGAGGTTCATAAATGAGCCGTATGGAGGAGATCAGAGCGTCAAATAAAGCATGCAGTCATAACTAATAAATGATGAGAGATACTCACGGAGCTGGGACTGGAGTGACGGCGGAGTTTGGGCGACTCTTTCCCGGAGGATGAGCTCTTGGCGTTGATGCAGGCGTTGTTCTCCGAATGCACGCGCTTCACCTGACCGGCCGGTTTCTCGAAGGGGTCGAAGCCGCTCTGCGTCCGCTGCACACGCACCTTCCTGTCCTCAGGGATGGTGTCCAGGGGCTTGATGACCGAGTCGGATCCCTGGCAGCTGCGAGTGGACATCTTTGTGACACATATCTGAGAACAAGAAGCCCAGAACAACAACATCAGCACCGGAGAGACACTGGAGTTATAATGTTTTCCACGAGGAACATGCTTAAACAAGATGCATTGACTTGAAAAGCAAAAGAGTGCAAGAAAAGACGTTGTTTTTGTTGTTTCAGCCAGAATTCTGCTTAAAAACATCAACAATCAAACCAAAAACATTTGCCTGTGTGGCAAGAAAAATCATCATGCATCATCATAAATCTCATTTTAAGCATCTCTGCCTTTTAAAATGCAAAAACAAGACAAAAGAACAAGCAAATATTGTTTGCAGTAAAAAAATCGCAAAAGTCAAGTCCATGTTTGCACACATCTACAATTTGATTTTCTGCAGTTGTTTTGTAAATTAAACATTTATCAAAAAAATATTAAAATGACATTAATGGAATAAATAATTGTACAATAAAAAAATTGTAATAATTAAAATAATTAAAAATTTAAATGTAATATCAAACATAAATTGAATTATAAAAAAAATCTTACTTAAAATCATTAAAAAGTGAAATTTAAATTATAAATAAACTTAAATAAAGAAAATACTTGAAACTTAAAATCATTTTAAATAAAATAATTTAAACTAAAAATACTTATAACAAAAAATAAAACATGTTATAAACCACTTATTATTATTTTTTTTAATCGCTTAATTTAATTGCTAAAAAGGTAAAATGAAAATTATAAAAAAATGACTGAAAATTCAAGTAAAACAAAATTAAAAAGAACAGTTGATAATAAAATGATAATTTTTTATTAAAAAATAAAAACAAATACCATTTTTAATAATGAAATCATTAAAAATAAACATAATATTTAAGAAACAAATACAAAAAATAACCACTTACTATACATTTTTGAAATCACTTAAAAATAATTTTAAAATGCTTAAATTAAAAATAAAAATTATAAAATATTTACTGAAAATTAATAAAATCATTAACAAGTACGATTAATATAAATAATTTATAAAAACAAAATAAAACACTTACTGAATATTAACAAAATCATTAGAAATTCAAAAAGTTAAAGTTAATTTTCCAAAGGATAATTTTAATCATGATATTATTAAAAACAATTTTTTTAATTAATAAACCACTTACTATTACATTAATAAAAACACTTAAATGAATGAAATCATTAAAGAGTCAAAATTAAATAAATTTAAAATAAAAGCATTTACTGAAAATTTAATTTGTTACAAACATAAAAAAACATAAAATGGATAATTAATAAATAATAAAACACTTACTGAATATAAAAAACAAATAATTGTTAAATTACAAAAATTTTATTCATTAAAAAGTAAAAAAGAAATCAATTTAATTAAAAACATTGAAATAAACCACTTACTATTACATAAATGAAATCCCTGAAAAATAATAAATAAATTATTAAAAAAATCCAAATTAAAATAATTTAAAAATAAAAACATTTACTGAAAATTCATCAAATCATTACAAAGTTAAAAGTAAAAATCAATCATTTTTAAAATTAAACACTGACTGAACTCATTAACATAATCATTAAAAAGGTAAATTAAAATTAAAAAATTCTAAATACAAAAAAAATCTAAAGGTTTCAGTGTGTTGAGATAAAATCATCATGCACAATTTTCCTTGAAATAAATCTCCTTTAAAGCATCTTAGCCTTTTTTAGGTGCAAAAACAAGATAATAATCCTTCTTTGCAGTGAAAGTTGAGCTCTGATCTGTAAAGTCACGTCCACGTTTGTTGAAATCCATAATCCAATCTGCTGGTTTTTCTCGACAGTGGTATCATGCGGTTCACACTCCCTGCGAGGCTCAGACTTTCATCTCTGTTCAGACATGGATTTGACTCTCTCAGCTGCTGTATTACAGCCTACGGTACATTTCCATCACACACACACACACAGAGAGAGAGAGAGGAGCATTAATCTAAAGCACACGCGTGAACCTACCGGCCACTCCATCGCCGCCGGACTGTCAGCAACACAAAAGACCCAGAGCAGCATGTCATGTCAGTGCGGCCCTCCGATTAAACATTCACGAGGAACGTCCCGCGAACCGCCTCTAACCACCTCCATATACAGCCGTCTGCCTGCGGTTCACTTACACGGGCCGAGTTTCACCAAACACTCTTCACTATGAAAGCCACAACCACTGTAAGACTCCTATATCTCAATCACTAACAACTCCAAAACAACACTGAGGTGAGAACTGAGCCAAACTAATGATTCAGAAAAGTGACTTTTGAAATGACACATTTGATACATTCTATTTTTCAAGATTCTTTGATGATAGAAAGTTCAAAAGAGCAGCATTTATTTGAAGTAGAATCTTTTGTAACATTATAAATGTCTTTGGATGTTTTTAATCATTTAATCATTAAAAAGTACAATATTAGTAAAATCTTAAAAAGTAATATAAAAAAGCAAGTATTTAAAAAAACAAATACAAAAAAATAAAAATAAACCACTTCCTATTAAATAAATACAACAAAACACTGGGTCATTTTTAATCATCAAATCATAAAAAAAGTAAAAAAATTATTAACATTGAAATAAACCACTTACTATTACATTAATAAAATCACTTTAAAATAATTTAAAACACAAATTCTTTTAATCGATGAAGTAGTAAAATGAAATTTTATAAATAAAAACATTTACTGAAAATTTATAAAATCATTAAAAAGTACAATTAAAATAAATAATTTTTAAAAACAAAATAAAACACTTACTGAAGAGCAATAAAATCATTAAAGATGCAAAAAGTTAAATTAATAATTGTTAAATTACCAAAAAAGTATCATGTTTCATTATCAAATCAATAAAAAGTAAAAAAAAAAAAAAAAAAATGTAATTACAAAAAACAACATTGAAATAAACCACTTATTACATTAATAAAATCACTTTTAAAAATAAAAACATGTACTGAGAATTTATAAAATCATGTAAAAGTAAAATTAATATTTTTAAAAACAAAATAAAACATTATCTTTGATGATAGAAAGTTCAAAAGAACAGCATTTATTTGAAGTAGAATCTTTTGTAACATTATAAATGTCTTTGGACGTTTTTAATCATTTAATCATTAAAAAGTACAATATTAGTAAAATCTTAAAAAGTAATATAAAAAAACACAAATATTTAAAAAAACAAGTATTTAAAAAAACAAATACAAAAAAATAAAAATAAACCACTTACTATTAAATAAATACAAAAAAAGCCGGGTCATTTTTAATCATCAAATCATAAAAAAAGTAAAAAAATTATAGTAATAATAATTTAACTACAAAAAATAACATCGAAATAAACCACTTACTATTACATTAATAAAATCACTTTAAAATAATTTAAAACACAAATTCTTTTAATCGATGAAGTAGTAAAATGAAATTTTATAAATAAAAACATTTACTGAAAATTTATAAAATCATTAAAAAGTACAATTAAAATAAATAATTTTTAAAAACAAAATAAAACACTTACTGAAGATCAATAAAATCATTAAAGATGCAAAAAGTTAAATTAATAATTGTTAAATTACCAAAAAAGTATCATTTTTCATTATCAAATCAATAAAAAGTAAAAAAAAAAAAAAAAAAATGTAATTACAAAAAACAACATTGAAATAAACCACTTATTACATTAATAAAATTACTTTTAAAAATAAAAACATGTACTGAGAATTTATAAAATCATGTAAAAGTAAAATTAATATTTTTAAAAACAAAATAAAACATTTTCTTTGATGATAGAAAGTTCAAAAGAACAGCATTTATTTGAAGTAGAATCTTTTGTAACATTATAAATGTCTTTGGACGTTTTTAATCATTTAATCATTAAAAAGTACAATATTAGTAAAATCTTAAAAAGTAATATAAAAAAACACAAATATTTAAAAAAACAAGTATTTAAAAAAACAAATACAAAAAAATAAAAATAAACCACTTACTATTAAATAAATACAAAAAAAACACTGGGTCATTTTTAATCATCAAATCATAAAAAAAGTAAAAAAAAATTATAGTAATAAAAATTTAAATACAGAAAATAACATCGAAATAAACCACTTACTATTACATTAATAAAATCACTTTAAAATAATTTAAAACACAAATTCTTTTAATCGATGAAGTAGTAAAATGAAATTTTATAAATAAAAACATTTACTGAAAATTTATAAAATCATTAAAAAGTACAATTAAAATAAATAATTTTTAAAAACAAAATAAAACACTTACTGAAGATCAATAAAATCATTAAAGATGCAAAAAGTTAAATTAATAATTGTTAAATTACCAAAAAAGTATAATTTTTCATTATCAAATCAATAAAAAGTAAAAAAAAAAAAAAAATGTAATTACAAAAAACAACATTGAAATAAACCACTTATTACATTAATAAAATCACTTTTAAAAATAAAAACATGTACTGAGAATTTATAAAATCATGTAAAAGTAAAATTAATATTTTTAAAAACAAAATAAAACATTTTCTTTGATGATAGAAAGTTCAAAAGAACAGCATTTATTTGAAGTAGAATCTTTTGTAACATTATAAATGTCTTTGGACGTTTTTAATCATTTAATCATTAAAAAGTACAATATTAGTCAAATCTTAAAAAGTAATATAAAAAAACACAAATATTTAAAAAAACAAGTATTTAAAAAACAAATACAAAAAAATAAAAATAGACCACTTACTATTAAATAAATACAAAAAAAACACTGGGTCATTTTTAATCATCAAATCATAAAAGAAGTAAAAAAAAATTATAGTAATAAAAATTTAATTACAAAAAATAACATCGAAATAAACCACTTACTATTACATTAATAAAATCACTTTAAAATAATTTAAAACACAAATTCTTTTAATCGATGAAGTAGTAAAATGAAATTTTATAAATAAAAACATTTACTGAAAATTTATAAAATCATTAAAAAGTACAATTAAAATAAATAATTTTTTAAAACAAAATAAAACACTTACTGAAGATCAATAAAATCATTAAAGATGCAAAAAGTTAAATTAATAATTGTTAAATTACCAAAAAAGTATCATTTTTCATTATCAAATCAATAAAAAGTAAAAAAAAAAAAAAAATGTAATTACAAAAAACAACATTGAAATAAACCACTTATTACATTAATAAAATCACTTTTAAAAATAAAAACATGTACTGAGAATTTATAAAATCATGTAAAAGTAAAATTAATATTTTTAAAAACAAAATAAAACATTTTCTTTGATGATAGAACGTTCAAAAGAACAGCATTTATTTGAAGTAGAATCTTTTGTAACATTATAAATGTCTTTGGACGTTTTTAATCATTTAATCATTAAAAAAAGTACAATATTGGTAAAATCTTAAAAAGTAATATAAAAAAACACAAATATTTAAAAAAACAAGTATTTAAAAAACAAATACAAAAAAATAAAAATAAACCACTTACTATTAAATAAATACAAAAAAAAACACTGGGTCATTTTTAATCATCAAATCATAAAAAAAGTAAAAAAAAATTATAGTAATAAAAATTTAATTACAAAAAATAACATCGAAATAAACCACTTACTATTACATTAATAAAATCACTTTAAAATAATTTAAAACACAAATTCTTTTAATCGATGAAGTAGTAAAATGAAATTTTATAAATAAAAACATTTACTGAAAATTTATAAAATCATTAAAAAGTACAATTAAAATAAATAATTTTTAAAAACAAAATAAAACACTTACTGAAGATCAATAAAATCATTAAAGATGCAAAAAGTTAAATTAATAATTGTTAAATTACCAAAAAAGTATCATGTTTCATTATCAAATCAATAAAAAGTAAAAAAAAAAAAAATATATATATATATATATATATATAATTACAAAAAACAACATTGAAATAAACCACTTATTACATTAATAAAATCACTTTTAAAAATAAAAACATGTACTGAGAATTTATAAAATCATGTAAAAGTAAAATTAATATTTTTAAAAACAAAATAAAACATTTTCTTTGATGATAGAAAGTTCAAAAGAACAGCATTTATTTGAAGTAGAATCTTTTGTAACATTATAAATGTCTTTTCTGACACTTTACATCAATTTAATGCATCACAGAATGGAACATTTTTAATCAATAAATCATTTAAACTGAAATGAACCACCTACTATTAAACAATAAAAAATGTTTAAAATTATTTTTAAAACAATTAAATTAAAAATAGCTAAAACATTTTTTGAATAAAAACATTTCTGAAAATTAATCAAATCATTAAAAAGTACAATTAAAATAAATAATAATAAAAAACGTATGCAAAAATGCAAAAAGTTTAATAATTTTAAATTACCAAAAAGAAAAAACATTTATCATAAAAAAAAAATTACATTTAAATTTTACATTTAATTACAAATTTCAAATCTGTAAATTTGTACTGGCACTTTAGATCAATTTAATCCAACACAAAATAGAACTGTTTTTAATGGAACATTTTTAATTTAATGGATCCTTGATGATTAAAATAGTAATGTCTTTGCAGAAAAAAGTATAAGCACAGTTTTCTGTGACATACAGTCTAAGAATTCAGATTGAAGCTCCTGTTAAACAGAAACTCTGAAGTGAAATGCCACACAGATCCGGTCAAGATAAATGACATTTCTCTCTGCTTTTCTTCCCGTCCTGACAGGCCAGCATTTGAAACATGAACATCTAAGTGACCTTTTTCAAAGTTTTTTTATAACAGAAACAGAGGCTTCGGAGCAGAACTGAGCCGCTGTCACCATCTCTCTGAACTCATCGCTTCAGCATGAAACTGTCTAAACATCAGCGAACTAAGTTCAGCTCTTTGTGTCTTTATTCTGTTCTAAGAGTGCAGGCAGACTCCGCCTCCTGCTGTCAATCATGAGTGAGATGTAAATGTCGGGGAGCGTGTTTATTGTTCTAGACCCTCGAGACACAATGAGCTCTAATTGAGTCTCAATCATCCCAGTTGTTCGTTTGCTCGCTTGTCATGTAAAACCGCAGATGTTTTCTCATTTCAGGTGTAATTCCCAGCACAACATCCATACAAACAGAACTGCATGATGAAGGGTTGATGAAAGCGAATACTGAATTTAACGAAATGTAAGTTCTTAATATGCTTAGATAATTAATTAATTAATCAATTAAAAAATAAAATCTGATTAAAAATAAATAAATAAAAATCACGAAAAAACTTGGAAGTTTAAAGTAAATAAATAATAAATGAACTACAAATAAGTAAATAGAAAAACGCAAAAAAAAAAATCAACTATAAAAACTAAATACAAAAGTTTAAAAGTAACTAACTTACAATGAAAAAAATAAATAAGAAATAAATTAAATACCAACCAATTTAAAAAATTAAATTAGACAAAAAAATTAAATCCCATAAAAACTTAGAATTTTAAAGTAAATAAATAAGAAATAAATAACTACAAATAAGTAAATAGTAAATGTTAAAAAAAATCAACTATAAAAAATATTTCAAATAAATAACGTAATGACAAAAAAGTAATAAATTAAATACCAACAAATTATAAAAAGTAAAAAAAACTTAACATAAAATTAATAAAATATAAAATATAATAAAATTATATAATTAGTACAAATTAATTAAAAATTAAATACATTAAAAAGAAATAAAAGTAATAAAAATGCAAAAATCGAAATTAATAATTGTTAGATTACAAAAAAAGAACATTTTTAATCAATAAATCATTAAAAAGTAAAAAAATGTTTTTAAATAAAAACACATAGAAATAAATCACTTACTATTAAAGATAAAAATATATACTTAAAAAAATTAAAACAACTAAATTAATTAAAATCAAGTTAAAGTTAAAATATTTTTTAAATTAAAACATTTACTAAAAATTCACCAAATCATTAAAAAGTCAAAAAATCAATTTTTAAAAACAAAACAATGAAAAATAATAAAATAATTTAAAATGCAAAACTTAAAATAATTGTTAAATTACAAATAAAACACAAAATCGAATACTTTTAATCATCAAAACATTAAATTACAAAAAATACATAGAAAAACACCACTTACTATTAAATTAATAAAATCACATAAAATAATATTTAATTAATAATTAAAACACTTAAATTAAATAGAAAAATAAAATGACAAAAATAAATACTAAATTAAATACCAAAAAATAAAAATAAAAACTTAAATACATATAATTATCAAAATATAATAAATTATATAATTAGTACAAATCAATAAAAAATGAAATACATTAAAATAAAAATAAATAGATGAAGTATTACATTTCAAATTAAACAAATAAATTGTAAAAAATGATAAAAAAAACACATTTTAAAAATAAATCAATAATAAATTAAATACCAAAAAACATATATTTAAAAAAAACTTATATTTTAAAAAAACGTAAAAAAATATATATATATTTTAAAAATGCTAAAACAAATACAAATATGAGACATAGATTTAAAAATCGAACATAACATTTTGGAAAATAAATAAAAAAATAAATAAAACAAACAAAACAGGAGACTCAAGGGATGCTGAAAGAGGGAACCACATCATATCTACCAGACATTTTTTGTGACTTTAGACACAAAGCAATGACCTAACAACACTTAGAAATGCCCTTAGAAAAGCCTGAACAACACCCTAACACCCCTGCAGCAAGTACACACTCACACTTTCATTAGAAAATGTACAATGGAATTACTCACAGGCCCTAGGTTTCTAGGATAAGATACTAGGATTGCGTAATGAAAGCAGAACTTTCAAAACTTGGCAGCAATTATCTAGTAAACTAATGCAACTGAGCCAATACACTAATCCAGATATTACAACATTACAGAAACCTCATCTGAGTTTCCTCAAGCTCTCATGGGCAAATCATCCAAAGAAAAAAAGCATCAGGAGCTCTGACTCAAGAGCCTTTAATCCACAAAGCCAGCAGTGGTTTTGTTCATTAGAGCCGCTCACACAATCATGTTAACTAGTTGGTATTTCTGCGTATATTCACACAGCAGTCTGTGATTTATCCATATCAACGCTAATGAAGTGCTTTTATTCCAGACGAGAGGAGAGCGATTAGCAGCGTCCCTAGACGAACATTCACCTGTTTACTATGAGCACAGCCTGATTTACTGCAGATCTTCAAGCGTGACTGTATGTGGGATTCAGAGCTCTTAATGGAAACCGCAAGCTGGACGTCAAAGCTGAGTGCTGGCAAAAACACAAAGACTCTGTGCATGAATAAAACAGCTAAAGCTACAGATACTAATGGTGTTTAACAGTGACATCAGTATCATCACGTGCTGCTTTGAATGCAAACTCCATCGTCTGACGCCATCCTTGCTGCACGTGGACCGGCTTTTATGTGCCAGACTTTTAGATGCGAAACGCATCTGATGGACTGTTTTACTGCAGAACGGGTGGGATGCGCTCAGATGCGCGCTAGACAGCATTCATGATGCATAAAGAACCGCCGGCACGAGGACACAAACACGTCTGATGTTTTGAGACATGCGGCAGAGAATAAAAGCCTCTGAATACTGTACAAATAAAGGATTCACAGACACTTTACAAACAGAAAATAAGTAAATAAATAAATCAAGATCAAATAAATGAGAATATATAAAGTATTATATATAATACAAAATATAAGAAAATGTTTATATAAAAAATATATAAAAGTAAAAAAAGTAAATTAGAAAAATAAAAATGTGAAAATATACAAACACTAAAACAAATAAATAAATTGTCAAAATCAGAAAAATAATAAATACAAATTTGAAAAATACAAAACAAAATAAGAATTAATAAATATGAATAAAAATACATGTGAATTAAAATTAGAAAGCTATATTTTTTTTAAATACAAAAAACATAGAAATAAACCACTTTAAATATTAAATTTATTTTTTTTAAATAAAAACATTTACTAAACATTAATCAAATAATTAAAAAGCAAAAATATTTTTTTAAAGAAACAAAACAATAAAAAAACATTATAAATGCAAACTTTAAATAATTTTTAAATTACAAATAAAACAAAAAAGTAACATTTTTAATCAAATCATTCAATTCCAAAAATACATAGAAATAATAAATAATAAAATAATTAACAAAACACTAAAAATAATTATTAAAAACACTTAAAGTAAATAGAAAAATAAGTTAAAAAAATCAACTATAAAAAGTAACGACAAAAATGACAAATGACAAAAATAAATAAATAAATAATAATTAGCAATTTTTTAAATTATCAATATTTGAAAGACAAATACATACAATACAATAATGAATAAGTCAAAATTAAGAAACTAAATTAAAAAATCTAAAAGTAAATTAGAAAAATAAACATTTGAAAATACATAAACACTAAAATAAATACATAAATTGTCAAAATCAGAAAAATAATAAATACAAATCTGAAAAATATATATGAATGAACAAAATAAGAACTAATAAACATGAATAAATACATACGAATAAAAATTAGAAAGATAATTCAAAAATGCAAAAAAAAAAATCTATATACACACTACCAGTAGAAGTCTCTTCTGCTCACTTAGCCTACATCTATTTTATTAAAAGAACAGCAAAAGCAGTAAAATTTGGAAATATTTTTACTATTTAAAATCTGTTTACTATCTGCATCTACTTTAAAATGTAATTTATTCCTGTGATTTCAAAACTGAATTTTCAGTATCATCACTCCAGTCTTGCCACATGATCCTTCAGAAATCATTAGATCTTTAGATCTTTCTATTCAAAGATAATAAAATAAATTAATAATAAAAATGTTTCTTGAACAGCAAATCCGCATATTAGAATGATTTCTGAAGGATCATGTGACACTGAAGACTGGAGTAATGATGCTGAAAATTCAGCTTTGAACACAGATATAAATTGCATGTTAAAATATATTCAAATAAAAAAACAGTTATTTTAAATACTGAAAATATTTCACAATATTACTGCTTTTTCTGTATTTTGGATGAAATAAATGCAGGCTTGGTAAGCAGAAGAGACTTTTTTCAAAAACTGTATATTTATATTTATATACACACACACAGCAGATCATTTTCACACCACATGCTTCCTATTTAGACAAAAATGAATAAATACAAACAACTGGCCTCTCTTTTAAATCTCTTTACAGTCCTGAAACAAACGGGTCGATATGATTTAAATGAAACACACTGAGCTGTAATGCAATGCAGCGGCGAGCGTGTGCTGTTTGTCATCAGAGTTTGCCGACGGCGTTATGGAGGGCGGCTGTCAGGAGCGGTGCGGCAAAACAAATGAAAGAGACTCCAACAAAAGAGCTAAAACATCCACAGCTGAGAAACAATCCTTCATATTTAAGAATCCACTGGGAAAACACTCCCTGATTACAGAAAACCGAGTAAAGAGGAAATCCAAACCAAACAAGCCATGCAGATAGGAAGCCTGATAATGATAATGCTCTAGTTTAGAGCCAAAACATTACATCTCTGAGTTTCTCAGTCTTCTGATCATATAATATGCTGTTTCCAGTGTGGCTTCAACATCTTAGTGCATTTCAGCTCTGATTTCCCTTCTGATTCATAATGGATGAATCTCTCAACAACATCAGAGTCGTTTCTAGGAAAACCAAGATTTCTGAGATGATCACTTAACATACATACTCGTTTTGGTGCATCATTAGATAAATGTTTACTGTTTCACATATTTAATTAATGCTTTTATGTATTATAGATGCATTAACTTGATTGAAAGTGGCAGAAAAGACATTTGTAATGACTTCTATTTCGAATAAATGCTAATAAATGAACTTTCTATTCATCTGTGAATTCAGTTTCCACACAAATATTGTGCAGCACAACTGTTTTTTAACATTGATAATAAATAGAAATGTTTCTTAAGCAGCAAATCTGCATATTAGAATGATTTCTGAAGAATCATGTGACTCTGAAGACTGGAGTACACTATAAAAAGTGGTCACAACTTAAAAACGTAAGTTCAGCAGCTGCCTTAAAGGAGAAGTTCACTTTCAGAACTAAAATTTACAGATAACGTACTCACCCCCTGTCATCCAAGATGTTCATGTCTTTCTTTTTCAGTCATAAAGAAATTATGTTTTTTGAGGAAAACATTTCAGGATTTCTCTCCATAAAATGAATTTCTATGGTGCCCCCGAATTTGAACTTCCAAAATGCAGTTTAAATGCAGCTTCAAAGGGCTCTAAATGATCCCAGCTGAGGAAGAAGGGTCTTATCTAGCGAAACAATCAGTTATTTTCTAAAAACATTTACAATTGATATACTTTTTAATCTCTACACAGAGTACACACAGAGCTAGACAAGACGAGCATTTGAGGTTAAAAAGTATATAAATTGTATTTTTTTTTTTTTTTTTTAAATAACCGATCGATTTGCCTGAAATGTTTTCTCAAAAAACATAATTTCCTTAGGACTGAAGAAAGAAAGACATGAACATCTTGGATGACAAGGGAGTGAGTACATTATTTGTAAATTTTTGTTCTGAAAGTGAACTACTCCTTTAACATTTTAAGTTAAATCAACATAAAACTACAAGTCATTTCAACTCATAAGTTAAATCAACTTAAAAGTATGTCATTTTAACAAATTTTATTGACCTAAAGTTTTAAGTTGATTTAACTTAAAATTTTAAGGCAGCTGCTGAACTTAAGTTTTTAAGTTGAAACTAGTAAAATCTTTATACAGTGTAATGATGCTGAAAAGTCAGCTGTGCATCACAGAAATAAATTACAGTTAAACAGATTTTCACATAGAAAACAATTATTTTAAATTGTAAAAATATTTCCCAATTTTTACTGTATTTTCCGATTAAATAAAAGCAGCCTTGGTGTCTGTCAAATCAAATATGAATCTATTCTGACTAAAGTTTCTTCAGTTATTGATCCAAACCTCTTCTGAATAAAACTATAATCTTGACTGTGGTGAATGAAATTAACACAAGGCTGAAACACCTGCGTTCTCACACAAAATGAGACAGAGAGAGACACTTCCAGAACACAATGAGCTGCATTTCAAAACATAGGAAGCAAACGATCACACTTTAAATATATGCACAAAGTATATGCACGCAAGAAAATTTTAATAAAATAATAAAAATCGACAACTTTCATATTTATGTGCAAGATCCAAACTGCAAACTCGATTTTGTTAACCTTGTCAGAAACGCAGCTCATCTAGTTTGTAGAATACAGCTATAGAACTATGAAGTACATACTAATTAAAAATCCAGAACTTAACAATGCCACTGAGTTTTCACGTCCTTGACTGTGAACTCCTGTGATTAAAGTGAGTGCTAAACATCAGTTTTACAGAGACTGGAAGGAAAAGGACAGGGAAGAAAAAAGAAGACAAAGGGTTGTACTGTATTAATGACGAAATTGGCCGTTTTCCCGGCAGCGGCGGCCCGTTTAATGGCTGTTTGGATCAGGACTCGGTCCAGCAGGACGTGTTTCTCAACAACACCAGCATTCGCTCAAACTCATCTCACCGTGTTCAGAAGGATAATGTATCTCAGTGAACGTGACTATTCAGATGACGCTGACGCCTGCTTTCACTGGGGATGAAGTGATAGCATTAGATACAGAGCTAATTACAACTAATACCGGCTTTCTGATACACCACACCGATCACACTGCTTATTATGCACTTTCCCTCTGTATTTAACCTGATAAAATATTGAAATATTAATTTTTGCAGTTTATAAACTCACATGAACCTTTTCCTCACGATAGAGCGAAAAGAAGGTAAATAGAACAATAGATAGACAGATAGATATAGATAGATGGACAGTAATAGATAGACAGATGGATAGAGCTAGATAATTATAGCACGATAGAGCGATAAAGCGATAGAGCAATAAAACGACAGAAGGAACGATGGAGAGATAGATGGATAGATGGATGGATAGATGGATAGATGGATAGATGGATAGATGGATGTAAAGCGATAGTGATAGAACACTACAGAACAATAGATAGATGATAGAAGACAGATAGATCGATAGATAGAAAGATAGATAGATGATTGATTGATTGATTGATTGATTGATTGATTGATTGATTGATTGATTGATTGATTGATTGATTGATTGATTGATTGATTTAAAGCAATAGAGTGATAGAACAATAGAGCAACAGAGGGATAGAGTGATAGAACACTACAGAACAATAGACAGAAAGATATAGAACGACAGAATTATAGAACGACAGAACGACAAACAGACAGACAGACAGACAGACAGATAGATAGATGAGATAGATAGACATAGATATAGAGCGACAGAGTGATATATACATAGAACGATAGATAGAACAATAGATAGATAGATAGATAGACAAAGATATAAAGCGACAGAGTAATAGAACGATAGAGCAATAGAGCAATAGATAGATACAGCGACAGAGCAACAGAATTATAGAACGATAGAACAATAGAAAACTGATTAATTGATAGATATAAAGCGATAGAGTGATAGAACGACAGAGCAACAGAATTATAGAACGACAGAACGACAGAACGACAGACAGACAGACAGACAGACAGATAGATAGATGAGATAGATAGACAGATATAGAGCGACAGAGTGATATATACACAGAACGATAGATAGAACAATAGATAGATAGATAGACAAAGATATAAAGCGACAGAGTAATACAACGATTGAGCAATAGAGCAATAGATAGATACAGCGACAGAGCAACAGAATTATAGAACGATAGAGCGATAGATACAGCAACAGAGTGATATAAACATAGAACGATAGAACAATAGAAAACTGATTAATTGATAGATATAAAGTGATAGAGTGATAGAACGACAGAGCAACAGAATTATAGAACGATAGAGCGATAGATACAGCGACAGAGTGATATAAACATAGAACGATAGAACAATAGAAAACTGATTAATTGATAGATATAAAGTGATAGAGTGATAGAACGACAGAGCAACAGAATTATAGAATGACAGAGCGATAGAACGATAGATAGAACGATAGATAGAATGATAGAACGATAGGTAGAACGATAGGTAGAAGAACAATAGATAGATAGAACGATAGGTAGAACGATAGGTAGAAGAACAATAGATAGATAGAACGATAGATAGAACGATAGATAGATAGAGTGACAGAGCAACAGAATTATAGAGCGATAGAGTTATACTGTATACATAGAACGATAGATAGAACAACAGATAGATAGATGATAGATAAACAATATATAGCAATATATA
The DNA here is from genome assembly GCF_049309525.1 of Garra rufa. Classification (NCBI taxonomy): domain Eukaryota; kingdom Metazoa; phylum Chordata; class Actinopteri; order Cypriniformes; family Cyprinidae; genus Garra; species Garra rufa. Next base: position 1,471,625 of record NC_133369.1, on the reverse strand, counting down.
CATAAAATGACAACAACAGAACGATAGATAGAACGATAGATAGGAGCAATAGAATGACAGGGCAATATAGCAATAGAACGATAAATAATACAGATACAGCGACAGAGCGATAAAATTATAGAGCGATAGAACGAGAGACCAATATATACATAAAATAATAGAGCGATATACGTAAAATGACAACGACAGAACAATTGATAGATAGACAGACAGATAAAACGACAGAGTAATAGAACGATGGAGCAATTAAGCGCTAGAACGATAGAATGCTAAAACGATAGATAAAACAATAGATTGATAAAACGATAGATAAAACAATTGAATGATGGATGGATGAACTTCTATCGTGTTATAGCGTAAATATAAAAAACTGGAACTCATACAGGAGCATGTCCACCCCTCAGATCACTGCCTGGAGGGCAGCATGTGTATTAAAACATGAATCATTGATAATATTAAAATCACATTACAAGGATTGATATGAATGAAAAGAACTGAGTCCAATTGCCTTATGTTGATGAATGGAGCTGCATTCGTCATCACAAAAATGGTTTCAGAAACTAACCATTACACCTCTTCTAGAAGTGGTCAAACAAGCAAAGATAGTTTGATAAATAGATTAATTTTTAAAATATTTTCAGTCCATTTCTCCTGGTAAACTGCAGCGTCAACAACGACATGCACAATATCTCATTGCAAACTGAACTGAAAAGTCTAAGCATGGATTCACAGCAAAAGGGCTGCGGCACTCATAAAGACTCTACTGTACCGTTTTTGCAGGCGTGCATGTTTAAAAAAAATATTTAAATGGTGTACAATGTAGCCACATGTACAGCATTACTTACTACCGTAACTAAGCTTCCATATCATGATACTACTGTAGAAGGCCTACTGGTATGCCATGCAACCCTAACAGACAGAACGACAGACAGATAGACAGAACATGGGGCTGGACTTTAACCAGAAGCAGCTCAGGCAGACGGTCAGCACACGAGCACAGCTCCACTCTCACGATCCTCTTGTGCTTGCACCGCTATCTGAGTGACATTTAGGAAACTGAGCTGCATTACAAAGTTGTGCTGATCTCCAGCTGCAGGGACGAGAGCCGCTCTGTGTAATGGAGGTGTAACCCAAGCCTTTGAGTGGATTATAATGGTCAAGTTCACGTTGAGTGCTCGAGGACCGTTCGAGTGAGTTAAAACAGCCTCGAGGCTTGGCTAATCATTTCTGAATTATAGATTGATAATTGAAGCAGACGTTTGCTCGGGAAAGCAAAGCAACGGTCAACAGCAGTTGGCTAATGACCAGATTTACATAAAACATCTAACAAATGGAGGCACTGGAGTGATTAAAACTTTGTATCCATGACAATTAAGGGATGTTTACTCCCTGGCGAAATTAATTATGCACATATCTAACGCGAGCGACCGGCGCTAATGAACGTCTTGAGCGCGAGCGGGTCTGTGTGAGGTCGAATTTAAAAGATCTTGCAGTGTGACCCCAGCTTCATCCGACCATATCGCTGCGAAAGCCTTGTTATGTGCTCGCTGATTCATAAAACATACAGCAATCGCATAAAGATAATCACATCTGAGCACAAACCAATTTACATTCTGGTCCAAGCTGGTTTGATCTGGTTAGCGCTGAACAGCACAGCTTTGTTTACCAGCAGGTTTTAAACTAGTTAACTAATATTGACTAAAGTTTTTCTTGTCCTGAATTTAAATTAAGCTACTAAATGGGAGGTAGAATTGAAATTTGGATTTTAATTTAAGCAAGTAAAAATTCAATGCAGTTTATTAAAGTCATTTTTTTCACTAGAGAAGCAGAGTTTGTCAAGACTATAGATGCTGGCCTAAAAACCTTGACCAGACAGAGAGATAGAAAGACAGAATGACAGACAGAATGATAGATGGAGAGAACAACAGATCAACTATCTGTCTGATATGGTAGATATAATGGTAGATAAAACGATAAAGAGATAGATAGAAGGTTAAACAGATAGAGAAAACAATGGATAGAATGATAGAACGAACGAGCGATAGATGGAATGAGTTAATGATAGATAGATAGATAGATAGATAGATAGATAGATAGATAGATAGATAGATAGATAGATAGATAGATAGATAGATAGATAGATAGATAGATAGATAGATAGATAGATAGATAGATAGATAGATAGATAGATAGATAGATAGATAGAGCGATGGAATGATAGAACATAGACAGAAAGATAGACAGAATGATGGACAAAACTATAGACAGAACAAACGATAGAGCGACAGAATGAATGACAGACTGATAGAGACAGAACAATAGACAGATAGAACGATAGAGAAATAGACAGAATGATAGACAGATAGAACAATAGATAGAACAATAGATAGAACGATAGATAGATGGATAGAAGGAAAAAACAGAACGATAGAATGATCAACAGACTGACAGATGGGTAGATAATAGATAAAATTATAGACAGAATGATGGACATAGAACGGTAGACAGAACAAGAGAACGATAGAATGATAGAATGATAGAGAGAACGATAGAACGATAGATAGAATGACAGATTCATAAAAGTAGTAGTTTGGAGTATAAAAATTCCCAAATTATTTTCATTAATGATCAGGTTTTCAAGCGCTATACTATCAGTGAATGAATCAGCCATGATTTGTTGAACACACTTTGGCGGCACCCATTTGTTTGTGTGCCCCAGTTCCTCCGGCCGTCATCAGCGTAATCTCAGTGTGTCAGTGACACACATCAGCGCCTGTCGCCGTATCGCCTCTAATCCTGCGCCTGATAAAGTAGCCGATGGAATCGCCGCAGGCCTCTGGCTGCACGCAGGAGATGGTGCCGCGGCGGGATGCTGCGAGGAGCGAACACAGATGGGAGACTGGCCTGCTTCTTCCTCCTCCATCATCATCTCCCTCCTCCCTCCCTACACACCACATCCCCGGGGCAGGAAGTCTTACACCGAGCGGATCGCAACAACAGCGCATCCCTAATAAAAACACATGATCCCGCAGGACAGATGCATGATGCATACGTCCCGTCAGGTGGGTCGAACCGCTCTGGACATGACAGAAATGTATTGTAAGGGTGCATTTTCTGCGCATAACACATTAAACGTGATGATGGCAGCATCTGGGGAGCGTTTGTGCCGATCAGCATGCAAAAAAGGGATGCTGTGTTCGCCGTGCTGCGCTCTTACCTTATTGCAGTCACTGTTTGCAGGAAACAGCTCACCTGAGTGCCTCTGGCATGCAAACGAAACGCATGCAGGCCAATCGCTGCATTCAAAACATCTCTCGCCGACTCGGACGGCTGAGATCCCGGAGGTTGTACTAACGCAAGAGGGATAGTGGATGCGGGGGGAATCTTTCAAAGTGACGTCTCCAGCATCACTGTGTGACGCAGCTTTGTTGCACAATGCGCTCGGCGCGGCTCAAAGGGTGCATTAGAAAGGCGACACGCAGTGGCTCGTGCTTCTTTAAACCACGCAGTTGTGGGGAAACGAGACGGGCTGTGAGCGACAGCCCCCTGTGAGTGAGATGGTCTGATCCGGAGGAGTTTGAGGAAGCGGGAGGCTGTAGAGGCGTCTGCAGCGGCAGCCGCGCAACCCATGCACTCTCTCTCTCTCTCTCTTTCTCTTCTCCCTTAACTATTGATTCAGTCCAGCCTTGCACAGCTTCAGTGAAATATGAAACGCAGGCCTGCCAAGCTGCCATTAATCGCGAGTAACATTAACAACAGTATCAGAAAGGACAGCGCGCCGCTGCCAGAGAACGGCACGCTCCAGATGTCCTGCATCACCGCAGCTTCTGCCAAAAACACGGGGAGAGGAGGGAGGGAGGACAGAAGCGGGACGTGACACACCATTCAAACCCACATACATGAGAGAGTGTGAGAGCAACACGTCATCTCCATGTGCATCTCCTGTTTAGAACATGTTCAGGTTGCATTTCAGTGCATAAAGCAAAAAGAAAGTATGTTTTGCATACAGAAAATTAAATGTATTTTTAGGACCTTTATTAGTTTTAGCATTTTTTTCTTACTATCAAGAAAATTTGAAGTGAAATGAGCTGGATAGTGATGCTGAAATTGCAACATCAACACTGTTACTGAACTGAATCAACATTGAAATGAATTTAGCTGAATGACACGATTGTGCAACATTATTATAGTATCAAATAGTAATCTAAGTATAATTTCTTCTTTTCTTGTTTTTTTAGTCTTGAATTCTTAGTAAAACTTGATTTAGCAACAATTACCTTCATTATATTCTAACACATCTATATATTTATATATTTGCATATAAAATATATACATATAAAATATGGGATTTTCACATATAGAGATAAACAATTTTGCTTTTGCAAAAATGTGTTAAATTATTTTACCTTATATTTAAATGAACTAATAAATTAAATACAGTAATTCTAAAATAATATTAAAATTCATCCAATAATGTCATTTACTTATCTTAAATTTAAATTAACTAATAAATTAAACATATTACTTCATAAAACATATAATTTTAATATTAAAATTCATTCAACATTTTGTTGTAAGTTAAATTCACAAAATACTTTTACAAAAACAAAATAATTTCAATGTTAAAATTCATTTAATATTAAAATTAAATTAATTGCTTTGAACTGATAAACAAATTAACATGTCTAAAATAAAACAACATCATTTTAATATTAAAATTCAACTAATAAATGTAATTTTTTACTTTATCTTAAATTTAAATTAACTGATAATTTAAACTAACATAATACATTTAAAATAAAAAAATATTTTATTATTAAAATTCCTTCAACATTGTTCAATTTAGTTTTAACAGAAATTTCAATTAACTAATAAATTAAATTCACATAGTATTTCTAAAAAAAACAGAATCATTACGATACTAAAATTCATTTAATATTAAACTTAATTCAGTTTAAGCTTATTAACTTAACATAATATGTCTAAAAAAAAAAAAAAAAAAAAAAAATTTAATATAAAAATTAATTAAATAATGATTCAACAACAATCCCCCCTCAGCAAAACATTTCATTCTATTTTTTTTTTTTTTTTTTTTTTTACAATAATGTAAAAAAACTCAATTAGAGTTTCCTCTCCAACACCAGTGTTTCTCTAACTATTAGAGACGGTTTGTTTACCTGGATAAGCTCCAAGGAGCTCAACCTCACACCTTCCACTGATCGATACGGCTCGTCCGTTCATACAAGGTCACCTCCTGACCTATAATTCAATAAAACGGGGGCTTCCACACAAACTCTATTTGCCTTATCAGCAGCGCAGGAGAGATTGAGCGCGGCACCCAAGGGCAGTGGGTGAAGAGCAGGAACGCCGATTTCGGCTCTCACAGGAGCGTTAACCTTGAGAGACGCACATGTTGCCATAGGGATGAGACACGGCTAGAAAAGAGTCTTTATTCCCAAACAAAATACAGCACGAAGCTCTCCAACCCTCAATCTGCAGAGATCCCACATGGAAAACAACCACATACATGATCGGCTAATAACAGGGTTAGTTGTCTGCTGGTTTACAATAAAAACTGCAAGTGAGGCTGATCAACTATAAAGTGTTTCTAGCGAAGCTTGCTGACAAAGGCAGGATTCAAAATGAAGGTTTGCCAATTTCCAAATATGAATAAAATTTGACATTGATGAGCAAATAAAATACAGCTGGCATTCAACCTAAAACCCAATAAAATTAAACTAAAAAGACATGTCACAAAGACTTTTAAAAACTCTTAGCATCATATAAAAATGGAACAATCCTAATGTAATTTTATAGTTAGTTTAGATTTAACATAAGTCTTCTAAAATAATACTAATGTTGTTGTAAAATAAAATATTTTAATTTAATACCTACTAAATTAAATTACATTACTTTTAAAACAAAATAATTTTCATATTAAAAAATAATTCAATAACATTGTTAAATTGTTCAAATTTCAATTAACTACTAAATTAAATTAACATAATGCTACTAAAATAAACAAAACAATTTTAATTCTAAATAAATTAACTATTAAATTAAAAATTGAATTCAATTAACACTAAAATAATACTAAATACTAAAAAATAATAAAATAATAGATATATTTTTATTACCTACTAAATTAAAGTACCAATATTATTTCTCAAACAAACTAAATAATTGTAATACTAAAATGCACTCAATAACGTTGTTAAATTGCTTAAATTTAAATTAACTACTAAATTAAATTAACATAATGCTTCTAAAATAAACCACAAAAAAATCATTTAATTCAAAATGAACTATTAAATCAAAATTTTTATTCAATTAATAATACTAAAATAATACTAATGATGTTAATGTTCAAATTCATTCAATACATTTCGATAGATATATTTTATTACCTACTAAATTAAATTACCAATACTTTTAAAACAAACTAAATAATTTCAGTATTAAAATGCATTCAATAATGTTGTTAAAATTTAAATTAACTACGAAATTAAATTAACATAATGCTTCTAAAATAAACAAAAAAAAATTGGTCAAATTCATTTAATTCAAAACTAAATTATCCATTTAATTAAAATTTGAATTCAATTAACTCTTCTAAAATAACTGATAATTTTCATGCTAAAATTCATTAAATTACGTTGATATATTGTTTAGATTTAAAATTAAATTAACAATACTTCTAAAACAAAATAATTTTAATATTACAAATGTATTCAATAATGTTGTTAAATTATTTCAATTTTAAATGTAAAACTAAAATAAGCCAAAAAAATTTTAAAAATCATTTAATAATGTTCAATTTTTAGTTACATTTTAATTTATAACTAAATTATCTATTAAATTAAAATTTGAATTCAATTAAATTCTTCTAAAGTCTTCTAAAATAATACTGATGATTTTATTGTTTAAATTCATTCAATAACTGTTAAATTATTTCAATTTTAAATTTAAATTAACTACTGAATAAAATTAACAATACTTTTAAAACGAACAATAAATGACCTATTAAATTAAAAATTTAATTAAATTAACTCTTCTAAAGTAATACCGATGATTTTAATGTTAAAATCCATATAATAATGTGTACATTTCAATTAACTACTACATTAAATTAACGATACTTTTAAAACAAACTATAATTTTAATATTAAAATTCATTCAACGTTACATTGTTTAAATTTAAAATTTAAATTAACTACTAAATTAAATATATTTTTTTGTTCAAATTTACTCTATAATGTTGTTACATTTTTTACATTTGAATTAAAAATTAAATTACCCATTAAAATTAAGAGTTGAAAAAGGGGATATTACTTTTAAAGATTAAAAAAATACCACTAAAATTCAGAAAGTGGAGCATAATGGGACCCCTTTAAAGGTAGACGAGGCATACAGTACGAACTCTTGTCATCTGAAACTGCTCCTGCAGGTCTGAGCCAAAATGGCCGCCTGGATTTGAAGATAACCCGATTCCCTGTGAGATCTTTGCAATGGATCGCCGCTGTGCGACTGATGGAGTTCTGATCCGAACCTGATCTAACAAAAATCTGACCTACTTAAAGATACACACTATATACTGCCTGCAGCTTGGACAGAGAGAGAATAAACAGTAGGTATTGTTCCAGAAATGCTTAAAATACACAAAAGCTATTCTGAGCACAGCTGTTCTGTGTCACGATACGAATAAAGAGTCATTGAACCATTTTCAGAAGGGAACATCATTAGTTAAGCAGAAGCTGCATTAAACCAGTCTTGTGTTTCTGTGAGGCATCTTATTGAGAGGAACCAAGTCTGAACAGAGACGCTTTTGAGACAAGAGCTCGAGGAAGGGAGTAAACAGCCATCTGTCCATCTGAGAGGACAATCACTAATAGTACATGAATCATCACTGAGAATGAGAATGACAAAAAAAGACATTATAGTAATGATGATGAAATTTGCTGAATTGCCAGCAAAATTAATGCAAAAAAATCTGAATGCTCCTAAAAACAGACTTAATTTTTATTAGGCTAAAAATATGTTCTTATTTCCTCCGTTTGTTTCTTTAGTGAAATGTGATCTGGCCATGTTTCTGTGAGATTTACTCATGCTCGTTTGGGGAAAGTCCTGAACGAAGCCCTGAACGTCATTAATAATTCATCACGGCACATCCGACACCTTCCACGGACACACACACGGGCCCCGGGGCCTCCGCAAACATGCAAAAATCTGCACTGAGCCAACCCAAAAAACTACCAACAATCAATCTGACAAATCACATCCTTCCTGTCAGCTACTCGAATCCTTACTGTTTGCAATAAGATCATATTTACACTGCAAATCAATAATTTAAGAAAAAATGTTGTACGGGGTTTGTACAGATACTGTACAATTAAAATTCCAGGAATTTCAAGGATATTTCAAGCACTACTTTTTTGATTTTCAAGGAGTTTGCTTCAGAGTTTGCACTCATCAAACAATGTTAAAACAAAATAGCAAAAATAAAGTGAGTACTACAAAGTTTACTACACTATTACTATAGTAAAACTGAGGTTTATTTTCTTTTATTTTCGTGATTTGTATGTGTATACTCAATTTCTTTTTTCTTTGTTTTGATTTTATAACTGTACTGCCTTAATGGTTTAATGATTTAAAAATCAGAAAAAAAGATTTGCGAAACTGCTTGAGAAATCCTGGTCTGAAACAAAAGATTCGCCATACGCACTCCAAAGTCCTGAACTGAATCAAAAGAAGTTTCAATCTTATCAAATCATTTTTGATCCACGCTCCGAAGTCCAGCTCTGAATAATGATTTGCAAACTATCATTTCAGATCAGGACTCGGAGTGCAGATCGCAAATCGGGGCTTTAAATCGCATGTTGCGAATCATTTGATTTGAATCATTTAATTCGCGAAATGATTCACGAACCAGTTCCGATCTAAATGAAACAATTCGATCCGATCTGAACCAAATGATTTGCCATACACTTCTGAATGAAATGATTTGCGAACCTGCACCAAAGTCCCAATGTGAATCAAATGATTCATGTTCTGCGTTCCAAAGTTCAGATCGAAGTCAAATGATTTGTGAAATTGCTCCAAAGTTCCAATTTAAATCAAATGATTCGCCATACGCAACCCACGCTTTTTTACTATAGTAAAAACAAGGTTTATATTCTTAAGGGATTTGTATTTGTGAATACTTACTTTCTTTTTCTTTGTTTTGTTTCTATAACTGTACTGCCTTAATGGTTTGATGACTTAAAATCAGAAATCCTGATCTGAAACAAAAGATTTACCATACGCACTCCAAAGTCCCAAAGTGAATCAAAAGATTCCTGAGCCTGCTTTAAAGTTCCGATCTAAATCAAATTAAGTCATATAAGTCAAATGATTCACGTTCTGCGCTCCAAAGTTCCAATCGAAGTCAAACGATTTTTGAAATTACTCCGAAGTTCCGAAAACCAAATGATTTGGTTTAGGTTCAACAATGTTATATAATAACTTTTTTTTTTGTAACTTGATGAAAAGGTGATATAATACAAAGTATAGTGTTATGAATGCAAATACATTTTTATTTAAATGCAAATATTAAAAAATTCAAAGAATTTATTATGATGATGACCATTGAAACGAGTCATCACAGTCTTGTGTGAAGGGTCAATTGGAGAACTTCGAAAGAGTGAATCATTTTCAATTAAACACTTAATTCATAAATACATTGTCTTTAAATAATTCAAACACTTTAAGTACCTCTTCAGGAATATTGCTATTTTCAAGGCTTTTCCAGGCCTTAAATTTCAAAAGGTCAAATTCTTTAAGCACCTTGTAAGAACCCTAAGTTTTGGTCTATTTGACTTTGAATAATTTTCACTTGAAATGCTTTGTGAAGTCGGAGCCGATGTAATCGGCTAAAGCGAATAACCTGACACCTCGAGTGTCGGATGATTTCAGGAGGTGTTGAGTTCATCTGCTGGCCTACTTCCATCTAAACATAATCACAGTCAATGTGAACAAACACAAAGCTGCGCTCATCTACTCCAGGAGGAACGACAAACACTCGGCTCTGTCCCAATACTACATGTGCCCTACATAGACAGCATCATACAGAGTCCACAATTTCTATACTAACCTACATTTCATTCAATACTTAATTAATTTGTTAAAATAGTATATATAATAAATATATATAAAATTAAAATGCACCAATGTATTTTCTGTAACTGTTGGACTTTTATTTTTATTTTATTTCTTTCTTTTTTTTAAAGTACAAATCTGATATCAAAGTATCAGACGAAAAATAACAAGATAAAAAGCTGCTATTTTAGTATCACCGAGATACTATTATAGTTTTTACTAATATTTTGAATTAGATTTTTTTTTTCCATTTTCCATTTTTTGTTAAAATTTTTCTAATTCTGTTGTGAGTTTGTGTCATTTTTAGTTGTTTTTTCTTTTTATATATAGTAGTTTTATTAACTTTTATTTTATTAAAAAGTCAAAAATAAATTAAAATGAGAAATAGCTTCATTTTTATAGAAAATATAAACAATATTATATATAAAATTTATATTTTTATATAATATAAATTATAGTATTATATTATTTTTATTTTATGATAATTTTATTATATTATATTATATTTATACTTTATGTTTATATACTTTATTATACATACATCTTAATGGTTATCTTAGTTTTTAGTTAGATATAATAACCTTGAAAAAAGTCTTGTTTATTGAGAAATAAACTTAATTCTTATTACCTATTTTAGTTTTAGTTATTAAAGTCGAAAATAAATTAAAATGAGAAATAGCTACATTTTTTATACAAAATATGAATAATATTATATATAAAATATTTTTATAAAATATATATTATATTATTTTATTTTATTTTATTATATTTATACTTTATGTTTATATACTTTATTTTACATAATTTTTAATGGTTTTGATCTTCGTTTTTAGTTAGATAAAATAACCTTGGAAAAAGTCTTGTTTATTTAGAAATAAGCCTAATTCTTATTACTTATTGTAGTTTTAGTTATTAAAGTCAAAAATAAATTAGAATGACAAATAGCTAAATTTTTTATACAAAATATAAACATTATAATATAATATAATATATATATAACATTTTATATTATATATAATTTTATATTATATAAATTATAGTATTATTTATATTTGTATTGAAAAACAAGACAGAAATACTGAGGAAGAAACTCAAATTATTCAAATCATTCAAAATGATTCCTTGTTAGGTTGTCGCCTACATAGACAGCAAGTCAGCTGACTAGAGTTTGAAACGGAGCCAGCGCTTCATCCACAAGCAGATCATCTCATTTATCATGTTAACCATTCGCTCTGCCCTCAAAGTTCATGTTTAGCTAACGAGCCAATCCATTTATTGGGCAGAACAGCGAAAGATAGAGGCGCAAATCAAAACAAATCGTCTGGCCTTTTGTGCTTCTCACATATTCAGCTGCAAATAACCTCAATTGACACCATAATAGGATTCATTCATCACTCCGGCCGTGAAGCGCTCATTAGAAACATGGTGCAGGCCGTTAATCTGCGCATTAATAAAGACAATCAGATGGGATCTCTTCATTAAGGCGTCTCCTCACAGGAAATTCCCAGAACAAAAGTTTGTCATCGTCAATGTGCGTAAAATGAAGAATTAATATTGATGTACTGGATTTGGAGAATTATGCACAGAGGCTCTACATGCAAACAGATTTAAACAAATATATTCAAGAATTTGAGCTGATTTCAATTTGCTGTGAATTTCCCGGTGAGACTTACTTGACAGAAGCACGAAAACACAGTGTTTAATTTTATTTTATTTTATTTATTTGTTTTGATTTTTTTTTTTGATTGATTTTTTTATTATATATATATATATATATATATATATATATATATAATATAATATATACATTAAATAAAATAAGATATATAAAAAAATAATATATATTTATATATATTTATATATATATATATATATATATATATATATATATATATATAAAATATAATTTTTTTATTATTTTTTATTTTATTTAT